>NC_057348.1:89543991-89845991 GCF_016509475.1 Prionailurus bengalensis | reverse complement strand
ACTTGTAAAGTGGATTCACAAGTTCTGTCCAACTGATAAAGCGGTATTGTGTTTTAAAGAAGTCCATACATGAAGGCAGTATGCTATTGTAAGGTATGGTGTCTAGAACCTGAAGCTTTTGAATCCCAGATTACTGTTTTCCACTCCCTCCCCTTTCTACTCCCCCTTCTTCAACACATTGCTCTTTTTTCTTGTATGTCATATTTAATGGCTTCTAAATAACTGGAAAATACTCAGCCTATCGTTTCACATCTTTTAGATTTGAAAACCAGACTGATTAATAATTCATCAGCCAATCACTGATCATCTACTAGATGAATGACATTGTGCTACTTGGAATTAAAGACAGTGAGTATGACAGAAAACAGTACCTGCCCTCTAGGTATAAGCAGGATCCCCTATGAATTTATTCAAGCACAGATACAAAACGATGAAAAAATGTGAAATGAAAGGCAAAGTTTATGAATACATAGAAATTAACAAAAATGAAAACACTGCGAATTAGAGCCTACACGATGCAAGTAAAGTAGTGTAAAAAGGAAAACTTGTTGTCTTAAAAACATATCATACCAGAAAAAGTGAAAATCAATGTATTAAATACTGAATTAAATGAAGTAGGTAAAGAATGGTGTAAGTTTCAGAAAATCGTAAAATGGGAATTAGAATTCAAAGAGCAGAAATTAATAAAATATTGAAAAATTATAGAAGTGAAAGTATTTGGTGATCACTCAGTAATAAATCTCCTCTATCTTTTAAAATTTACAGTCTATTATTTTTGTGCTTTATTTTTTATTTTCTTATTTTTTTTATGTTTATTATTTTGAGAGAGAGAAAGAGCACAAGCAGGGGAGGGGCACAGAGAGAGGGAGACACAGACTATGAAGCAGGTTCCAGGCTCTAAGCTGTTAGCATAGAGCCCAACATGGGGCTTGAACTCATGGACCACAAGACCATGACCTGAGCTGAAGTTGGATGCTTAACCGACTGAGCCACCCAAAATGTTGGTATTATACTTTGAACTTTTATTATGGTAAGAAGAATTATATAAAGATAGATGAGTTCCTATCCATGGGTCATAATTATTTTTGTTGTCACAGAATTTTCCCACAGCTATATAATTATTTACAACTTTTACTTTAATTTTTATTTTGTTTACTTGAGAGAGAACAAGCAAGCAGGGGAGGGGCAGAGAGGGAGGGAGACAGAGAATCTTAAGCAGATTCCGTGCTCAGCACAGAACCTGGTGCGAGGCTCCTTCCCAGGACACTGGGATCATGACTGGAGCTGAAACCAGAGTCAGATGCTCGATCACCTGAGCCTCCCAGGCGCCCCTAGAACTTTGATTTTTAAATCAAGCACATGTTGTTTATTTACTTACTTACTTTAAAATTTATAGTTCTGAAACAGGTTTCTTTTTTTAACTCTGGTAGACATAAATAGTCTTTTAGTAGAAAGACACATTTCTAATATTAGAAATTAGAAGACAAGAGTCTGCTCTCGACTTCCAAATCATTCTCAGAATTACTGGGGTGCCTGGGTGGCTTAGTTGGTTAAGCATCTGACTCTTGACTTTGGCTCAGATCATGATCTCACGGTTCATGAGTTTGAGCCCCACACTGGGTTCTGCACTGACAGCACAGAGGCCTGCTTCGGATTCTCTCTCTCTCAAAATAAATAAAATAAACTTAAAAAAATCATTTTCAGAATTATTCAAAAGTGACCTAATGAACTTTGCAAAGAATCACAGTATTCTTTTATACCTCAGAGTTTCTATTTTTGAATATTTACCTTTTTTTTCTGTCATTACAATGTCATTCACATTCCTTGTCTTTGAGTTATTATTGTTCTTTCACAGAGTTGACTGCATATGAATATTTAAAAACAAAACAAAAAGCCCAAAATGAACTAATACTACATTTTTCAAAGAGGAAAATTCTATCAACATGGTTGTGTAATAGTGGAATATTTACAAGGACGTTATTATGCAATATGAATGATACATTTAGAGTCTGAATAAAAGTTATTAATATTTTTTGGTTTACAGTTGTCACTAACTTAAAAAATTTTTTTTATCTTTATTTATTTTTGAGAGACAGAGTGTGAGCAGGGGAGGGACAGAGAAAGAGGGAGACAAAATCTGAAGCAGGCTCCAGGCTCTGAGCTGTCAGCACAGAGCCTGACATGGGGCTCGAACTCATGAACCTCCAGATGATGATTTGAACCGAAGTTAAGCACGGAACTGACTGAGCCACCTAGGCTCCCCAAAGTTGTTACTAACTTTTTAAAATGTTTGTCCTGGTTTATTTAGTGCAAAACTATTAAAAGTGGTTGACTGCAAAGTGCTATGCCCAGTGATTATATTCAATACTTTATTTAATCTTCAGAACAATTGTATAATATCCCTTTTATAGAGGGGTAAACACACACAGAGTGGTTAAGCTCCTCACTAAATATCACTCATTGAGTAAGTAAGCTCCAGAGCCAGAATCCAAACCTAGGCTTTCTGATCAGGAATCAGGCTCAGTCACTACTGTTTGTTTCCCTTCTGTTAAAGCCTCTAAAACCTTCTCAAGTATTTCTCCCCAAATTACATTTTCCCCCGAAAACAATATTTAATTGATGCTTATCCTTTTTATCTTTCACTTTTGCAGACACAATATCAGCTCACTTGTTTCCTGTTAATCACTTGGATGATTTTCAGTGTTACCCCTTTCTTGAGTCCAAAGAGAAAAGTTTAGTTTCTTTGACCCTTTGATGAAACTAGCCATCCTTTGTTTTGTGTCTATACAGAGAAGCCACTTGACATTGCCCCCTCCCCACGTCCCTCCCCCCCCCCTCACCCCCATTTGTGGCTTGGCAACATGCGTTCATGTAACAGTAAAGAGCACTTTTTAAGAAGTGCTGGTGACCTGTAAATAGATTATCTGGTTTCCTTGGACTGTTTTCCTTTTGTGACTTTGATTTTTTATCTGAATGAACTTTGCTGTTTGTAATTTTAGTGTACTTACATTCGTCCATTTTAAGAAAAATATGTTCAAAATTTGTTTGGTCTCTTTGAATCTTTGTATTTCTTTTCTGGCAGGAGTTGGCTGTGATCATTCTTTTCCTTAATTTTTTTTTTTTCTAAATTGTTAAAAACTTTTAGCAGTCTGTTCTTCTTTCCTCAGAGTTTCTTTTTTGTTTTTTATTTTTATGCTACTTCTTGATTACTGGACCCAGCTCTTCTAAAGTTCTGGAATAGTCTTCCTATTCCGTTTGTGATTATTTTTATAGTTCAGTTGTTTAACATCCTGTTTTCTCTTTTCCTCTCTCTTTCCGATTTCTCATATATATATATATATATTTCACTTTTGCATGTTTGCTTTGCTTTCTTTTTCTTTTGCTTTCCATGATACATCTCATTGATGCTTTTCTTTGCTTGCCACTATTCACAGGAATCATTCATCCTTTTGTGGGAGTCAAGGAAAAAAATAAGGGAAGGGAAATAGCAACAAGAAAGCCTCATCTCGGGACACCTGGGTGGCTCAGTTGGTTAAGTGTCTAAATCTAGATTTTGGCTCAGGTCATGATCTCATGGTTCTTGGGATTAAGCCCCGATGGACTGAGCTGGCAGTGCAGAGCCTGCTTGGGATTCTCTCTCCGCCTCGCTCTCTGCCCCTCCCCTGCTCTCTCGAATGTGTGTGCGCTCTCTCTGAAAACAAATAAATAAACTTAAAAAAAGAGAAAGTTTTATCTCAATAATTCTGTTTTTCTCAGTTCTTATTATTCCTTCTATGTTTTTAATGACCGTGTCTCATTATTTCAGATAATACTTTTGAACTGGTATTCCTATGGTGATAAATTACCTAGCAAATTTAGTGAAGCACACACATCTGTGTGCCTTAGGAAGAAAAAAACAAAAAACAAAAAAAACAAATGTACTCTCCAAAGAGTCTTTCTCTTTTTCCATTTACTTAGGAGGATTCTGTGGCAAATCTGCCTTTATCTTGAAAGAATATTCTTTGTTTTTTGCTTTCCTCATCTTCCAGGGTTTTCCCTAAGAGGATAATGCATTTTAGGGAAGGGCTTGGCTGCAACCAGATCAATTCTGTTACAGCAAAGTCCACTGGAATTTTGTTATTTTCAAAGTCACTCAAAAATGAATCAGGTGGGGGCGCCTGGGTGGCGCAGTCGGTTAAGCGTCCGACTTCAGCCAGGTCACGATCTCGCGGTCCGTGAGTTCGAGCCCCGCGTCAGGCTCTGGGCTGATGGCTCAGAGTCTGGAGCCTGTTTCCGATTCTGTGTCTCCCTCTCTCTCTGCCCCTCCCCCGTTCATGCTCTGTCTCTCTCTGTCCCAAAAATAAATAAACGTTGAAAAAAAAATTAAAAAAAAAATGAATCAGGTGTAAGTCGAGGCTAGCACACATTTTTGTTATTGCCACCTTGATTTTGAAAGCAGGGGGAAGAGGACCGGCTTCTTCCCCACCAATGTGAAGGTTTTTCAAGCCAGTTTAGATGCTGTGAAGGAGTGAAGAGTAGGCTCGAATCTGTTGTTGTTGCTATCAGCAGTCTTTGCTGCCTTGATCCCACATTCTTAGGAATATTTGTACCTCCTATTTCTTCTGTGTCCCCTCTGCATCGACCACATGTGCCAGCAATAGAGTTGGTGCTCTCAATGATACATAAATGAAAAAAATCTAGCAATATAGGTCCCACAGTGGAAGTATGGTCCTCCTTGGATGGATGACAGGAGTGAAGGACGGGGAGCGTTCACTCGACAGTGCTTGAGAAGGAGACAGAATAGAATTCATAACCATAACAATACTAACGATGATAAAAAACTGACATCTACTGAATATCTGCTTAACTCCTGTTTTTTTTTTTTATTAAGGATCCATTAGTAATACTAACAATAAGAAGGATAAAGATGAACATGTATTGAATATCTACTATTAGCAAGGTTTTGTGCTAAGTTCTTTATATACATTATCTTTCTTAATCTGTATAAAAATCCTGTATGGTTTTTACAAAAAAAATTGACCATAGTTAAGTAACTTGCCCAAGGTCACATGGGTGGTAAATAGTCGAGAAAGATTTTATATCCATCCTTGTCTGACAAAATTCTGGAGATAAAATTTATCACTCCCTCAATTAATTCAGTACCTGCTGTAAAGTTCTAGATGTCAAGCCTCATAAGATGTCTTTTTTTCCCGTCCTAAAACTGTGGGGTGTTGGTAATCCCAGTTTTGTCATGCATTTTAATTAGAGTGAGTCAAATTTTGGAAATTTGTGAGAAAGAAAAAAAGTAATTACAAGCTGTGAACAAATTGTACAAATTCCTCACATCGGCCCCCCCCCATCTTCTTCATAGCCCATGTCCACAAATCAAGCAGAAAAGCCAGCTTCTCCAGGTTGTTTCAAACTTATTGTGTAGCACTTGTCTTTACATTAAAAATACAGATGAATATGCACACACATTAATAAATACAAATTGAAAAAAATCTGTATTCTAGGAATCTAGATGCTATACATTCTATTACTTGATTACATTTTAACTCCCCATAAGATATCATCGCAGAAAGTAATAGCTATGCTATGACTAGTGGGAAATAAGGAGTTAGAGAATTAAAGAGAAGCACTGTAATAGCCCCATAGAGTATGAAGAAAACAAACAAATCAGGAAAGGGGAATCAATTTTCTGTACCATGAAAAGCTCATGTCGTTCTAACAAATACGAGTTCCTTGCTCTGACTTTTCATGCTGTAAGTGCTATGACACACTTGGTTTGCTTTCGTTGTTTGTTCTAAAGTGATATTGCCACGAGAGGCTGTGTAAAATAATAACCAGTTTGAGTTCGTTTTCATAAAGGTAATTAAACTTCATCACTTCTTGTTGGCGCAACAAGCCAAGCAGTAAATGGAAAGAAAAGGCCACACATACTAACTTTTCATTCAAAATAATGTAACATTAGCATTTTCTGCGCTGAGGAATATACAGGTAGAAGGCATGAAATTAATCATGTTTAGATAACAAAACAAAATAAAAAAAAAACAAGGAAAAAACGGGTTTATTTCTCATTGGTTACAGAGCTCCAAGGACATTATTTAAAATAGTCACAGTCATGCTATTATTAGTCTGTAATTAGGTTGGATAAATGATCAAAGATGTGAGAAAGGTGGACTCTTTAAATGCTTTAATTCAGGACAAATTACATCCCTTGGAGAAGGTAAGATAGTTCACAAATTCCTAACTTTGGCTTATTCCATAAAGTGTAAAGAAAGAATGTACTTTGGTATGGAAATATACATTCATTCTGCAAGTCTGTCTGCTTGAGGGGTATGTTGCTTTTAGAGATGTTGTGGAGGAAGACAGGAAGAAAATCTATCTGGATGGTTGATAATGTTATAAGATGAATAACCTATTTCCAAGAGATGTTACTGTTGTCAAGTAGAAATTCATGTTTCAATGGATTTTGTGGCATAGCCTCTAGAATAGGGACAAGGGTTAGTGAGTGTGGTTTGTTACCTAATAAGACTTTATTAAAATAAAGGTTTCTGAGTTGCCAGTTAAAATTTGACATGGAGGGACTGAGTTTAAATGGCTCTTGTTGTCAGTTCATGCCAACTTCAACTTTGATGTAAACAAGAAATAAGTGTAATGCCTAGTCCCATGGAGAAAGCCACCCTAAATCTCACCTGCTAGTATAGCTCTTCCAAAATAAGCACAAAATATAATGAAGTTCCTCTTTGATAACACACACACACACACATACACACACACATACACACACACACACACATGCTTTACAGTCATTTTTTTAAAAAAGATTAATGTACAGCAACTAAAAAAGTTACCTGAAACTACTGTTAATTTAACAATTCATATACAGTGTTTGTTGAATAAATTAAGTGGAACAACTTCAAAGGCACATAGGCTTGTGTTCTGTATACAGAGAAGTATTAGATTATCAGTCACTAACAATAGAGATGATGATAAGACTCCATGTTTGTAAATGATTACTTGAACTACTTATGACATGTTTGTACAAGTTTTTATGATTTAAACACATTAATTATTCTTCCAAGGAACTAACATTGAACAAATCTGTTGAAATTCCTTAACTTTAGGCACATTCTCTGTAAATTGCTTTCATTGGGCTTAAATAGAACATCTAACAGTTTCTAAAGTGTGTTATTTGTTTTGGGAAGCCTAGACAGTAAATCCATGGGGTAAAAAACCTTACCTAACTTCAGAGAAAGAAGAGAATGTCTTGTGCTTTTTAAAAAATAGGGGCGCCTGGGTGGCGCAGTTGGTTAAGCGTCCGACTTCAGCCAGGTCACGATCTTGTGGTCCGTGAGTTCGAGCCCCACGTTAGGCTCTGGGCTGATGGCTCCGGAGCCTGGAACCTGTTTCCGATTCTGTGTCTCCCTCTCTCTCTGCCCCTCCCCCGTTCATGCTCTGTCTCTCTCTGTCCCAAAAATAAATAAACGTTGAAAAAAAATTTTTTTTAATAGACTATTTTTAAAAAATTAATTTTAAGTGCACAGCAAAACTGAGTGGAAGGTATGGAGATTTTCCATATACTTACTGCTCCCCACATATGCACAGCCTCCCCCATTGTCAACATCCCTCACTGGAGTGGTTTATTGTTACAATTGTTGAACATCCATTGACACATTATAATTACCTCAAATCCAGAGTTTACATTAGGGTTTGTTCTTTTTTCCTTTTAGTTTATTTACTTAGCTGAGGAGGGGGGGGGAGAGCACACACACAAGCGGTGTAGGGGCAGAGAGAGGAGAGAGAGAATCCCAAGCAGGCTCCGCACTGCCAGTGCAGAGCCCAACACGGGGCTTGAACTCACAAACCGCAAGATCATGACCTGAGCTGAAGTCAAGTGCTTAACTGACCAAACCACCCAGGTGCCCCCTACATTAGGGCTCACTCTTGATGTTGTACATTTTATGGATGTAGACAAACATATAATGATATGTGTTCACCATTACAGTATCGTACAGAGTAGTTTCACTGCCCTAAAAACCCTCTATGTTCTACCTACTCCTTCCCTCCCCCCTCTATTGTTTTGTGTTTTCCAGCATATAATACAGTTGGCATAAAACAGTAGGTAGCCTTTTCATATTGGCTTCTTTTACTTAGTAATACACATTTGAGTTTCTTCCATGTCTTTTTGTGACTTGATAACTCCTTTCTAGTGCTGAATAATATCCCATTGTTTGGGTGAGCCATGGTTTATTCATTCCTTCACCTACTGAAGGATATCTTGCTTGTTTCCAAGTTTGGACAATTATGAAAAAAGCTGCTGTAAACATTAGCGTGCAGCTTTATGTGTGGACATAAATTTTCGTCTCCTTTGAGTAGTAGTACCAAGTAGCATGATTGCTGGATTGTATGGTAAGAGTACATTTAGTTTTGTAAAAACTGCCAAGCTGACTTCCAAAGTGGCTGTACCAATTTTCATTCCCACCAGCAGTGAATGAGTGTTGTTAATGCTGTACATCCTTGCCAGCATTTGATGATTTTGGTGACCTGGGTTTTGGCCATTCTAATAGGTGTGGAGTAGTATTATATTGCTGTTTTAATTTGCATTTCTCTCATGACATGTCATGTGGGGCATCTTTTTATATGTTGGTTTGCCATTCTGTGTCTAGTTTGGTGAGTTTTTTTTTAAAGGCTTTTAGCCCATTTTTGATCAGGTTGTTTGTTTTCTTATTGTTGAGTTGTAAGATTTCTTTGTATATGTTGGATAATAATGTTTTATCAAACATGTCTTTAGCAAATAGATTCTCCCAGTCTGTTGGTTGTCTTTTCATTCTCTTAATGTCTTTTGAAGAGAAATGGAATACTTTGCTTTTAATCATCAAACCCCCCAAGGCATAGCTTCTTTAATCTTTTCTTGGCTACATCATGAATTTATTTTTCACTTCTTCTCACTGGCTCAGATATATTATTTTGGAAAAAATATAATGATCTCTTTTAATTCTTGGGTATGTGGGTATGTGGTATCTGGTAAGACCAGAAAACACATAGAAATATTTATATAAACATATATATATTTCTATAAAATATATAAAATAATAATTCTGGGTTCAATTATGGGTGATTTTAAAATACTCTATTTTGTTTTTCTTTACTTTTATACATTTCTACCATGACTATAATTTTTTTTATTAACGTTTATTTATTTTTGAGACAGAGAGAGACAGAGCATGAACAGGGGAGGGGCAGAGAGAGAGAGGGAGACACAGAATGTGAAACGGGCTCCAGGCTCTGAGCTGTCAGCACAGAGCCCGATGTGGGGCTCGAACTCACAGACTGTGAGATGATGACCTGAGCCGAAGTCGGACGCCCAACAGACTGAGCCACCCAGGCGCCCCTACAATGACTATAATTTTTATAGAGAAAAAATAAAAGCAAGCATTCTGGAAAAAGAAGACAGAGTTTAAAGCATTTTTAAAATCTGGAGATTAAGGAAAAATAGTTTTTATATATCAGTGCAATCCAGTAGGAATGTAATGTGAGCAAGCATATGTAATTTTAAACTTCCAGTAGCTGCATTAAAAATGTAAAAAGAAACCAATGAGATAGGTTTTTAAGAATATAACTTATTTAACCAAATATACCAAAATACTATCATTTTAATGTTTAATATTTAATCAATAAGATATTTTACAGTTTATTTTTTTGGTAATAAGTATTTGAAATTGAGAGTGTATATTTACACTTACAACACATGTCAATTTGGGCCATACATTTACATTGGAAATGTATGACCTATAGTTAGATTTCATATAATTTCCATTTGTAAAAGCAACTTCACCTACCAAAGTGTTTTTGAACCGATTTTTAAAATTTCAAGTGAATCGAGTACCAAAGAGTCCTTTTCCTTTAGTATTAACATCAATATTAGTAATAGTCATTCATTTCTTTAGAAAGTATTTGACTGAAAAAACACATGTGACTATGAAGGTACATCTTTCTAAATTAAAAAAAATTCACTGACTTTCGTGTCAACTTAATATATTAACTTCAAAAGATTATCATGTAAATTAAAAAGACAACCTATGCTTAGTAATGTCAACAAGGATTTATCAATTTTTTTGGTATTTTGGCAGCCCATTTACATAGTTCTGTCAATTACAATGAGAGTTTTCTTCATACTGGTTCATGTTAGAAAAAATATATTCAAGCATTTTTGTTTATTTTCTACTATGAGGAATTTCAGTTTTAACATAAATTCATGTAGTTCAGCTTTTCCTTTCCTCGGAACTTCAATTTTAACTCATTCATAGGGAGTGTGATATTAGCGACAAAATTAAATTGTACTGCCACTTTCTTTCTTCCATTGTTGAACGGAATTTCTTGTGTTTCAAGAAGTCTTGAAGTGGAGTTGACAGAAGAGTAAATCTTTTTAAACTTGGTTAGCACTCAACCAATGAGCATTGGCAAAAAACAACCCCTCACAAATAAAACTGTAAGATAACTAGATTTTTTATATTCTTTATCTTTTCATAGTTCTGCATGCTGAAATTATTCATAACATTTGTACACACATGTACATCTAAATGTGTATCTAGAAATCATAGACTATTTTAGAAAATTGAGCACAAATATTTTCAATAGGTATCATGCTGGAGAATAAAATAATATAGGAAAACCAGTTTGTTATCTTAAAATTCTAATAAATTCAGATTTTGACTTTCTGTAACTAGAATACTATTTATTGTTATAGAAACTTTTTCATATTTAGTTGTAATTCTTCTTGACAGATACAAGCGATTCAAACTTGTCCCACAGATTTGTTTTTTTGGACTATTTTTCAGCAAGTTGTAAATCCATTGAGACAAAACCACCCTAAAATAGTTAATAGACAGTATGTCTTATATTGCTAACTCAATTAAAGCTGAAGAAAAGTGCTCACAGTTTTTCAAATTGAAATCAACTGATTTTTCTATTATCTGGTGATGTAATTGAGATCTTTTACTTTTGTAAAACATCTTTTCTAGTCTTATAATTCCCTTACAAAAATTTCTAGAACTAAAATCATAATTTCTTTTACCATCTTGGCATCTAAGAATCATTTCTCTTTTTAAAAAACAAGTTTATTTATTTTCAGAGAGGGAAACAGCACATGTGAGCAGGGAGAGGTGCAGAGAGAGAGAGAGAGAGAGAGAGAGAGAGAATGAATCCTGAGCAGGCTCCTAGCTGTTGGCACAGAGCCCTTTGTGGCACTCAATCCCCATGGAACTGTGAGATCATGATCTGAGCTGAAATCAAGATTTGGAGGCTTAACTGACTGAGCCACCCAGGCCCCCTTTGCAGCAATTCAAACCATTCTATATACTGCCAAATTCATAAGCTCAAATTTTGTTTAAAATTACTAAAAATTCTTCTACATTTAATTCTGATTCAGTCACTAATTTAATTGATTCTTTTTTGAGTTTTGAAAGGAAACTTATCAAATTACCTATGTTTTTGCTAGAAGTCTTCTAGCAAATAAATTAGTATTATCTAATTTGTTGCATTTATTTTTTAGTAATAACAGTAGTTCCTTTTATTCTGATATAACAAATTGCAGTTGACATTCATTGTGAACTCATAACATACCTTCTTTGAGCTTTATTTTTTCCTTTAATATTCCTGTCATAATTAGTACAAGCTTCTGAATCTTCTTTTAATTCTGGTATCAAAAATAAAAATAAACCTATATTTTAAATTTGAAAATATGTTCATGTTTATTTTTGTCCTATAAAATAATTTAATTATATTCTAATTGGAATTATAATGAATAATTCAATTTAATTATCAAATAGACTTTACAAAAGTATCACTTTAACTCATGCTGACTTAATACAATATTCACATAAACACATTATAATATTATATTGCTGCAGAGAAAAGTATTATTCAAATTGAATCAACCCATTGACAAAAATTATTAGATTAGGGATGTGTTCATGTGAAATAACAAACACTGTACTTCCTCCATAATACTACCTTATTCTATGCAAAGTGAGATGTAGTCCTACAAAAACTGTTTTCAGTTTTAAAATTCAAGTTATATTAATTAAAATAATATAAAATTAAAAATTCATTTTCTCAGTCATTCTACATACCTTTCAATGGTTTCACAGCTACATGTAGCTAGTGACTAGTAGATGGCACAATTTATAGACAATAGTATCTTTTAGAAAAGTGAAATTTATTCATTTAAGCATTGAATTAAAAACTAATTCAGATTGAAACATTCAAGTATATTACATCATACCTATCCTTTTGAAATCTTTTTGGGGATTTAGTTTCTTAATTTTTGAACTGTGTGTATATATCATGGCATTGTACATATACATTTTTCCGACAGCAGTTTTATATCCCTTTATCTAAGTATGTTTACCTGTACATATTCATTATTTCCTAAGAATACAAGTGCTAGTCTACTTTCAGTATAATTTTCCCATCTGTTAAGTGTGCATAACAATACTGTTATCTACCTCATAGGGTTGGAGGCTATAGTGAGTAGAAACCACTTAGAACAATAACTGACAGAGAAAATATCCAATGAATGTTACCTATGTGTAAATTACAGTAGTCAGGGGGTACCTGGGTGGCTCTGTTAAGTGTCCGACATCAGCTCAGGCCATGATCTCAAGGTTTGTGAATTTGAGTCCCGCCCCACATCAGGCTCTCTACTGTCAACATGGAGCCCACTTGAGATCCTCTGTCCCCTTCCCTCTCTGGCCCTCTGCTGTTTTCTCTCTCTCAAAAATGAACACTTAAAAGTTAGAGCAGTCATTATTATTATTTTTTATTTAAAATTTTTTTTTAACATTTCTTTATTTTTGAGACAGAGAGAGACACAGCATGAACAGGGGAGGGGCAGAGAGAGAGGGCGACACAGAATCGGAAGCAGGCTCCAGGCTCTGAGCCATCAGCCCAGAGCCCCGTCGCGGGGCTCGAACTCACGGACCGTGAGATCATGACCTGAGCCGAAGTCGGCTGCTTAACCGACTGAGCCACCCAGGTGCCCCATAGCAGTCATTATTATTATTGAATGTTTTTCTTAACAGCCAAAGGTAAAAGTCATATGCCTTTATTTTTAGTGCAATTACCTATAGTGTCTTTATTTCTCTTTTGTTTCTATTTTTCTGAAGGATTGAAAGCAGACTAATTCTAATGGTGCTTTGAATAAAATTACATGGTTTTGAGCAAAGAACTGTGGGTTACTTTTATGATCAAAGGACGTGTGTCCTTTCCTTTCTTAGTCTCTCCAACTTTATTATGTTATTTTCTCAATCATTCTACATAACTTTCAATGGTTTCATAGCTACACGTAGCTAGTGACTAGTAGATGGCACAATTTATAGACAATAGTATCTTTTAGAAAAGTGAAATTCATTCATTTAAGCATTGAATTAAAAACTAATTCAGATTGAAACATTCAAGTATATTACATTGTACCTATCCTTTTGAAATCATGTTGGGGACAAGGGGGAGGGACAGAGGGAAGACAAGAGGGTAACTAGGGACCTTCTCCTATCATGAGCTTTGATGCATACTGGAGGTCAGAAAAATATGTGTCTACAATATACTCAGTTTTAAATATTTTTTCAGATATCTTATGTCACTTGATAAATGGTTTTCAAAAAGATGAAACATTGCTGTATTCTGATACTCAAGCATAGTTAATAAATGGTATGTTCTCTATTCAGGAATATTCATAGGTTTCTCATATATATAATAGAAAACTTCGGAACAACTAAAATATCCCAAAGAGAAAGGAATTGGTAAATAAATATTAATGCATAATGTTTAGGCATTGCCATACTAAGAGTACCTTAATATGTTTTAGATTTATGTTTGTTGAGAGAGGAAGATGTGCATGATATATTATTTAATAAATGAAAGATTAAAAATAACATATAAAGTACAATCTAATTTGTAATAGAGATATATTATGTGTAGAAAAATATGAAAGGCTATATACCCAAGTGTCAACAATCATTATTTCTGGGTGGTAGAATTAAAGGTGAGTTTTTAATTTCTAATATTTATACAATGTCTATATACTGCTTATGTAATAAAATAATACATTATTAAAGGGAGCATTTACAGAAAAACTTTTAGAAAATTCTATTTGTCTTTTCTTGTCTTTTACAGTTTTCTTTAGAAGTAGTTCTTCTAAGATAATTTAGAACTAGTTTCAGAATAGTAATTTAATTTGCAGGAGAAGAGTTTCTTATGAGACTTGAAAACTGTGGGCTGATAATCTGTGGGTGGTTGGGTAATTTAGATTTGAAACAGGTGGTCATTTATTTATTTTTTTAAATCTTTTGTTTTAAAGTTTATTTATTTATTTTGAGGGAGAGAGAAAGAACACAAGCAGGGGAGGGCAGAGAGAGAGAGTGTGAGAGAGAGAGAGAGAGAGAGAGAGAGAGAGAGAGAGAGAATCCCAAGCAGGCTCTGCACTGATAATGCAGAGCCCTATGTAAGGCTCGACCTCATGAACGATGAGATCATGGCCTGAGTCGAGATCAAGAGTCAGACACCCAACTTACTGAACCACCCAGGCACTCCTATTTTTTATTTAAATTCAAATTGGTTAACATACAGTGCAGAATTGGTTTCAGGATTAGATCCCAGTGTTTCATCACTTACATATGGCACCCAGTACTCATCCTGAAAAGTGTCCTCCTTAATGCCCATCAACTATTTAGCCCATTCCCCCACCGCTCTCCCCTTTAGCAACCCTCAGTTCTCTGTATTTAAGAGTCTCTTATGGTTTGCCTCCTTCTCTGTTTTTGTCTTATTTTTCCTTCCCTTCCCCTATGTTCGTCTGTTTTGTGAAATGTGATTTTTAAAATATGTCAAGTTGCTACTCCTTGGTGCCTTTTACTTTATTATGACTTTGGCCAAGTATACAATTTTACTGTTACTATTTTTTAATGTTATTATTATTGTTATTTTTTTTGAGAGAGAGAGAGACAGAGGGTGAGTGGAGGAGGGGCAGAGAGAGAGGTAGCCACAGAATCTGAAGCAGGGTCCAGACTCTGAGCTGTCAGCACGGAGTCTGATGCAGGGCTCACATGAGATCATGACCTGAACCGGTGTTGGACGCTCAACCAACTGAACCACTCAGGTGCCCCAAGTATGCAGTTTTGGTGTTTTCTGACTGACATTCTCAAATAAATTTACTCTTGTAAGGTGGTTGCTAAAAGGTGCAGTTTGAAAAATTCCAGAGAGCTTAAAAACTCAGAAATTTAAAAATATCATTTTAAAGATAATTCTTTATTTAAATATGAGTTATTTACTGATCATATGATACCATTTTGGGGGAGCTGAGAAGGTCCTCTGCCGCCCAAAGTCTTTTGGTGATGCCTTAAATTCTTTCAGCAGAGAAGAAAGAATTTTATTCCAACTGAATTTCAGGGTTGGTAGTTTAAAACGAAATTTAAAATAAGGGGCAAATGGCTGACAGAAGACCCTTTTCTGGTCTTAACCATGGGGAGGGAGAGAGGAAGGTGAGCATCTAAGCATCCATCAAAGCAAGAACCAGGCATAGAAAGAGGGTTAGGTGGAGAGATGGAAGGAGACTGATGCAAAAAGACTTTCTAGCTCACATGTTTTCCCGGGTCCTCTCCAATGTCTTGTCAAGCATACAAAGAGAAGTTTTGAGAAAAATTTATACTGTACTTTTTCATCAATCTCTGTTTCTGCACAAAGTTTAACAAACCACCAAGCTTCTACTTTCCTGGAAGTGACACGATACATCCTCTATAGGTCAGTGTGGTGGAACATGGGTAACCAGAGAAAGAGCTGCTGTTCACCTTCTGGCCCTAGTCCACGTGGACAGTTCTGTGTGTTGAATCACATTTTCTGGAGTCCTGCCTGTATTTTTGAATAATAAAAGAGTGTAACTGAGGTGGAAGAGTAGGGTATCCTACGGAAGTTACAAGATTGGGGTGTGGAAAGATGCTGGGCTAATTGCTCCCTTGGTACCTGGAATCTATTGGGTCTCCTGTCCCAGACTTCACTTGTGGCTTTGAAGCACACAACAGAGTTCACAAACACACAATCAAGTGTAGATCATTGAAACTGAGAAAAACTCACTATGAATATTACCTTAATACTTGTTGCATGCCTGTGGTCAGATTTACCCATAAATGGTGTAAAAATTATTGAAAAGAAACGTCTTTCCAGTTTGTCTCTCTGTCACCCATTACTCTTACTTTGGTAATGGCATCCTACCTTTCTTTTAGGAATGTCCTACCTCCATCTCAGGAGTCGTGATGGACTTGTGAATCACATACACTGCATTTTCCATACCCCCAGTGCCTGGTCCCACTGGCCCAAGAACCCACATGTGATCTAAGCTAGGCCGTTTGGACTCCTGGGATTTTGAGTCTTGTGCAGAATTGGAATTGAGTCATTCTGATGGCAAAGCTTCAGAGATGTTTTCTTTAACATTGATACTTCATCTTGATACCTTTCCTCAAAGCTATTTCTGAGTGAGGTCTCCTGAGCAGTCCTGGTTCCTGTCTTCCTCAGGGCTTGATTGTCCAAATCATTTTCTGATTATATGGACTACTGTGGGTAGCTAATAATTCTAGCAAATTAAATAAGTTAACCCCAATTTTTTTTAAGTTAAAATTGACTTCTAAATTGATACCTAACTGGATCACTCGTAGCATCTCATCTTTTCATGAAAGAAAACCTCTGATCCAAAACTAGGCCAATCCTCCAGCAAAATCATTAATCCAAATTGTTATGCAGGTTAGGCAAAAGGAGAAAAATGGAAGCATGAAATACAGTGGGGAAAAGACAGCGAAAGGGAGGTGTGTCTTTACTGAAGAAATGTTCTGAGTCTTGGAATCTAACCAAAGATGTATTTTATAGTTGACCCATGGCTTCTCTCCCCACAAGGGAGTTGCTATATTGCTTGTTATTGATCCTGCTCAGATATCTTTCACTTAAGTCCCATTGTACTACTGAATTTCTCCTTAATTTTTTCACTCTTCCACTTGCCTTCCATGTTTATTCCCATTCCTTTGCTTGGACACTTTTCCTGTATGAATTTCATTTCTCACCTTGCCCAGTGGTTTACCCATCACTGGAAATTGATCTCATCTGAGAAGCTTTTTATGGTACAGCAATCAGATATTAGCTTTTTTTTTTAATTCATTACATTACAAAATGACTTCTGAGCATTATTTTTATTTATTTATTAAAAAGTCTTGAATGCTTATTTATTTTTGAGAGAGAGAGAGAACACAAGCAGGAGAGGGGTAGAGAGAGAGCGAGACACAGAATCTGAAGCAGGCTCCAGGTTCCCAGCTGTCAGCACAGAGCTGGACACAAGGCTCGAACTCATGAACCACAAGATCATGACCTGAGCTGAAGTCAGAGGCTTGACTGACTGAGCCACCCAAGTGCCCCTGAGCATTATTTTAATAGTAACGCTTAGCTAACATGTGTGAGCTGAACTTACCTAACACGTGTTGGTGGTGAGACTATTCTAGGCAAATGAAACAAAGCACGTGGAAAAAACTGGAGCCGAGAGGGCTCCTGGGTTGTTCAGGAACCTGAAAATCATTGGAAGTTAGTTGGTGAAGGGGTAGGAGGAAGTTGCTGAGAAGATGAGATGGGTAAGGCTGACAAGGGTCAAATGACAGTGTTTTTAAAACATCTGCTGAAGGAAGAATGAACCATGGAGGGCTTTATTTAGATATATTACAAGCTTTTGCCTACCCACACAGCCAGTATTCAAAGTCAGTTTCCATTTTACTTCAAAGCTCAAGCCCCTTTCCTCTATCCTACTCTGCACCTTGAAATCATTCTTTCACCGGGATGTGGGAACAGACACTTCGCCTGGGTTAGACCACCGATCGGATACAAATGGCTCAAAGGGCAGGCGAGAGAGAGATGTGATGTTACAGAGCAAAAGGTGCATCTGGAGAAGGAAAACTAAGAAATACTGTTTGATAAAACTGTAATTTCTTTTAATACTCTTAAATTGTGCATATCAATAATAAATATAGATGTAATATATTTAACCAATTAAGCCACTCACGTGCCTCCTGAAATTCTTGACGATTTTCAGATATCTTTCCCAAAGTAAAGGAAAATTGGTCAGTGACTTTGAGCCATTAGGGTTGCTTTGTAAAGTCCTTTGGAGTAAGAAGGTCTTTAAACAAATTGGCTTTGTGAACTCCTTAATATCCAGACAACACTGTGTATCATTTTTAGAGTTCAGCGTATATTTGGTAATACTTTAAAGAAGAGAAGTGAGTTTTGTGGTTAGGAGAGTGGTTAATCATAGAGGTGTGATTTAGGGAGTTTAGGCAAACACTTCCCCTCCACCTTAAATGTGATTGATAATCTTGTAGCTAACGCCTAACCCATTGATTGATCCTTTTCAAAATGCAAATAAATCTCTTTTCAGATATTTGCACTTGTGTGAGAAAAAAGTACCCAGAATTTCAGTGTATGTAGTACACATGCAAGTAAATGTGTGTTTGTGTGGGAGAGAGACCAACTGACAGGCAGTGGGGAAGGGAAAGGAGTGAGGAGGTGAGCTATGGAGGAGGAAAAATAAGACATAGAAAAAGGAGGTTGGGACCCATAATTTCCTTATTTATTTATTTATTTATTTATTTATTTATTTATTTATTTATTTATTTATTTATGCTGTATTTCTTCTAAACAGTGCTTAAACATGACAGTTAAGCCATGGGGCACAGTTCCAGGGGCTTGTTTCTGTCCTTTCAAAAATTATAGTTTCCTACCTCCTTTTTCCCCACTCCAGTCAATGGTTTCTAAACTTTGTGCTTCAGGAACTATAAAGAAAAGTCATTCAGTCAAGGACTGTTTATTTAGTGCCCTCCAGGGTGCCTAGAGCTGAACCAGAGAAAATTAATAGCATTAAACCCTGAAGCTTTGATGCTGGTTTTGAAATACAGAGCTGCTTGACACATATTTCCAAAGGGACATTTATTCCTCTTTTTAATGTGTATTAAGAGAGGAAAAATATTTGACCTGCTTATTAACGTGTCTTTAATGTCTAATGTGCTTTTTTGAAGTCAGATTTATTAAGGTGTAAATCACATATTGTAAAATTTACCCTTCTAAGTGTACAGTTTGATGAATTTGATAAATATATATATTCATGTTACTACCACTGCAATCAAGATACAGAAACTATCTCATCACCCCTAAGTATTCATGCCCCTTCATCATTAACCCCTTTTCCTACAGCTAGCACTTGGTAACCACTGATCTAAATTCACTTCCTCTAGTTTCACCCATCCTGTAATATCATATAAATCAATCATACATCATGTAGCTTTTTCAGCCCAGCTTCTTTCACTTAGTGTAACACATTTGTGTGATTAATCCATGTTATTACGTGAATGCAGAGTTTATTTCTTAACATTGCTGAGTAATATTTCATTGTATGGATATACCAGTTTGTTCACCATTTCAAGAACATTAGAATTGTCTCCAATTTTCGGTGATTATAGATAAAGCTATTTTAGCCACCTCAACTTTCTTGCAATATTACATATGCTATACCTTTCCATTTTTAAAATGTCTAACCTATCTGTATCTATATTTAATACAAGTTGTTTTGCAGGAAGCACAGAATTGGGTCTACTTTTTAAGTACAATACAATCATCTTTCTTTTAACTGGTATTTGTAGACCATTTTCACTTAATATGATTGTTTATATATGTACTTTTATTTATTTATTTAAAAAAATTTTTTTTAACGTTTATTTATTTTTGAGATAGAGAGAGACAGAGCATGAATGGGGGAGGGTCAGAGAAAGGGAGACACAGAATCTGAAACAGGCTCCAGGCTCTGAGTTGTCAGCACAGAGCCCGACGCGGGGCTCGAACTCACGGACCGCGGGATCATGACCTGAGCCGAAGTCGGCCGCCCAACCGACTGAGCCACCCAGGCCCCCCTATATATGTACTTTTAAATAAGCCATCTTGCTAGTGGTTTTGATATATTTCTGTAGGTTTTATAGTTATTTTCTTCTTTTCTGCCTTGTTTGTATTAATTGTTTATTTCTTATGATTGCATTGTTCTCCACTATTGTTTTGTCATACCTATTTTTTATTTTGAAATCCTTTACAGTATTTATATGTTCGGTGTATCATAATCTATCTTCAAAAAACTTACACTGTTCACAGACTGTATGAACACCATAACAATATGTTCCCTTTTCCCCCCTTTTAGCACTTGTGTTATTGTTATCATTTATTATACTCCTACATATTTTATAGAATTCACAATGTATTATGACAGTTTTTGGCTTTAGATACTTGCCTTTTAAAGGAATTTAAAAATAAAAGGTGTGTTTTATATTTACCCTCTTTTTATCCTTCCCAATGCTTTGTGCAGCTCAAGATTTCCATCTTTTGCTAGAACAACTTCCTTTAACAGTCTTATAATGTATGTTTACGATTCATGAATTACTTGTGCTTTTATTTGTCTGAAAGATGTGTTTTATCACTGCCATTTTTCATCTATTTACCAATGAGTTCAGTTATCTATTTACTGATAAATGATAATTGAACATGTCCTACATGCTGAGCCCTATGATTTTTATATACATATTTTATAAAAATATATAAAATACATATATAGATCATTACACACACACACACACCCGTGCGCACAAGGAGCTTGGTGCTTAGTGATCCATACAAGCAGAGTAACAATTTCAAAGACGTGATAAGTTCTATGATGAGGATAAGTACTTAGTATTACTTGAATACAGAGGAATGTTCCTAACTCAGTACTGGTATGAACGAAGGCCTTTTTTTTTTCTGATATGAGAAAGTAACATACCAGTTGAAATCTATAGGTTATGTCATAAGTTCAGTGAACAGTGATATTTAATAGTCAAAGATTATTTTTTATAATTAGGAAAAAGTTTTAAAAAGTTAGCATGTGCCATTTTCCAAAGGAACAGGGTTAGTTTTTCTTAATGAAATCAGAAGTTTTTGAACTGACTAGATTTTGGTTATCTCACTATATATTACAGTAGATTTATAGAATGTACTGTTGGATTTCACTTTAAGCAAAATAGAGAAGTATCTGCCTTCCAAAATGAGTATTTATTTCTTAAGTGGCTTGGGGCTTTTGAATAGTTTATTCTCACCAATAAGATTTTTATGAAGTCATCAGAACATGTTTATTATGTAGATTGTATGGTGTATTTTTAATATTCTTTAGAACAAATGAAGGCAATTCAACACTGCTTGCTTCTCTTCAGCAAAGAACCAAGGTTTCCTTCTTTTCTCTTTTCCCTAAACGTCATCTACAAAATTGACAATTGTCAAGTCTTTATGCATTTCTAATTAACAAACAGTTGAAAATCTGGTAAGCAGTGCCAGTTGAAGTTTGAAACTAGCTATAAGAACTATTGTTATTTAGGGAAGTGGGAGGAGGAGAGGGAAGTAGAGGGAAAGGGACTCCTTTTTTTTTGCCTGACACCAGTCTCTGCTCTCTCCAAGCTATTCGATCTTGTAAGTTGTAATTTAGAAAGAGCCCCAAGTTGGAAAAGTAGATGCGGACATCCAGGTGCCGTGCGGTTGTGTTGTGTCAGTCTTTGCATAAGCAACATTTCCTTACAGTTGCTGATACTGGATTCACATCATGGTGCAACGTCATAGCTTTAGTGGCTACCTAATACAGGGTATTATGCTAAGTGATATAAGTCAGGTAGAGAAAGACAATACCATATGATTTCACTTACATGTGGAATCTAAGAAACAAAACAATTGAGTAACAGATAAACAAAAAGCAGCAACAGACTCATAAATACAGAGAACAAACTGATGGTTGCCAGAGGGGACAGGGGTGAGGGTTTGGGCAAAATGAGTGAAGAGGTGTAGGAGATGCAGGTTTCCAGCTAGGAGATGAATAAGTCAAAGGGATCAAAGGTACACATAGGGGATGTAGTCAACGGTATTACAATGGTGTATATGGTGACAGAGAGTAGCTACACTTGCGGTGAGCACAGCAGAATGTGTAGACTTTTTGAATTTTTTTTTTCAACGTTTATTTATTTTTGGGACAGAGAGAGACAGAGCATGAATGGGGGAGGGGCAGAGAGAGAGGGAGACACAGAATCGGAAACAGGCTCCAGGCTCTGAGCCATCAGCCCAGAGCCCGACGCGGGGCTCGAACTCACGGACCGCGAGATCGTGACCTGGCTGAAGTCGGAGGCTTAACCGACTGCGCCACCCAGGCGCCCCTGTGTAGACTTTTTGAATCATTGTGTTGTACACCTGAAGCCAGTGTAACATTGTATTAACTCTATTTCAATAAAAATCAGGTAAAATATTTAGGGCAGGCAGAATGTGGCTTAAATGTGGAGAGATGGTGCTGATAAATTTATAATCTGGAGGAAGGATTTGGAGAGAAGAAATGACACTGATGCTCAGTTCCACTAGCCCGAGTTCACCATAGATGAAGCTTGGGGGAGAATGTGCAGGGAGATATATTATGCACATAATAGCATCTTATTCCTCATAGCATTCCCTGGAGGCAACTCTGTGAGTCACATTTCATGAATGGGGTTATTTAGGCTTGGAAAATGTATATAATGTGTTAAAAATGTACTAGTAGAAGCAGAATTGAAATTTGCACTCATACTCACTCCAAACCCCACTTTTCTTTTCTATTCTCTTTTCTCTTTTCTTTTTCTTCCTGTTCTTTCCCTGCCCACTTTCCTTTCTTTCCCTTCCCTTCCCTTCCCTTCCCTTTCCCTTTCCCTTTCCCTTTCCGTTTTCTTCTCCCTCCCTCTCCCCTTCCTTCCTTCCTTCCTTCCTTTCAGATATGGTTGACATACAATATTATATTAGTTTTAAGTGTACAATATAGTCATTTGACATGTATATACATCGCAAAATGCTTGCCAAGATAAGTGTAGTTACCCTATGTTATCATACAAATTCTTGTAATACTATTGACTGTTTTCCCTATGCTGTATTTTATATCCCTGTGGCTTGCTTATGTTATAAATAGAAGCTGGTACCTCTTGATCCCCTTCACCTATTTTTGCCCATCCCCCACCCCTCTGGCAACCACTAATTTGTTCTCTGTGTTTATGTCTGTTTAGTTGTGTTTGTTTATTTTTATTTTTTGTTCTGCCTTTTTAGATTCCACATATAAGTGAAATCATATGGTATATGCCTATCTCTTCTTGACTTCACTTAACATAGTACCCTCTAGGTCCATCCATGTTGTCACAGATGGCACTATTTTATTCTTCTTATTCCATTGCATATATGTATGTATGTATTTGTGTACATACACATACCACATATTCTTTATCCATTTCTCTATTGATAGGCATTTAGTTTGCCTCCATATCTTGGCTAATGTATGTAATGCTGCAATGAACATAGGGCATCTATATTTTCTGAATTAGTCACATCCCATATTCTTATTAATAAAATAATTTAATTCCCTGGGTAAGTGTATACCTATTTGTATCTACAGCGTTAAGTACAGTGATGGGAACTTGGGACATAAAAATAAGGAAGACAAGTTTCCTAGCTTTGAGTGATTTACAGCCACATAAAGAGAGCCATTAGGTAAATTGATAGTATAAGACAATTTTAGGTCTGTGATAGAAACATCAGCTACCCACTGAGTGCCCAAAGGATGGAGTGATCAATTCTCCTGGGAAAAGCGGGCTAAGAACAGACCTTATGGTGGGTATGATAACCAAGCTGAGCCATGGAACATGAACCTGTGTTCACCAGTCCAAAAACCAGATGATAGGGATGAGAAAGGTTATTCCAAGGAAAATGTGCAGCTTGAGTGAAGGCACAGAGGTGAGATTTTTACAGTGGATGCCTTACAACAGATTAATTTATTAAAATAACTTTGGTGCCCTGAGGAAATGGGACACACAGAGTTGATTTTGATACCTTGTAAAGCACAGCTTGGTGAAAACAAAACCAGCTGATGTACCCGGTGGGGTGATGTCTCCCTGACATTGTACTTTTGAGAGCAACATTTCATTGGGTAACTATAATTTTGGGTAAAGGTGAAAACTAGAGAGTAGATTTTCTTCTGAATCTTATAAAAACCTGAAAATGCTAGTGTGATCAGGGAAAACATTGTTCACCTGGAATTAGTGGGCACCATAAGGACAATTAGAGCTAAATGTTAAGATTTTCGTGTATGGTAGTAAAAAAAGGTTATGCATAAAGCAGGTGACTTGCGATTTCCAAATAAAGTAAGTATTTTCAAAATTAAAATATTGTTGAGAAGGAACAAAACTTGATAAGAAAAATTTCAGCAGGTAAGGGGCAGTTGAGAAAGAAGACTAAAATAAGATTGGGTGTTTGCTTCGGATAGTCATGCTCAAACTTGACTGTATATTAGAATCAACTGAGGAGTTGTTCAAAAAATCCAGATATGCAGATTGTGTCCCACACCAATGAAATCAGAATTTCTGGGGGTACTAACCAAAAATCAGTATTTTTAAAGATCTTGAAGCCATTATTTTGTGCAGCAACATTTGGAAACCAGTGGCTCAGACTAATGTCTACTTCATTTTCTTACCTTAGGTTAGCTTTATGTAGCAAAACTTTGTAGTAAGAAAAAAAAAAGAGAGAGAGAAGTCATTTTTCTTTTAAAAATTGCTTGTGAGTGCTGTTGTCTAAACCAGGAACTGAAATGCCTAATGGAATTTTAGAAGTATACAGAAAATCATCAAATTGCTTTTTCCCCCTTATATTGGAAAAATACCTGTGCTGCAGTTTATATCATCATATACTTTAGAATAAGACATGACTGAAAACTCATTATTATGTGCTGAAAATCAGAGATGACAAGGAGGCATACAAAGTGGTGTTCTCTTGGCACCTTTCCCAGATCACTTAAGCCACAAGAAAATATCCTTGCGAATTCCCACTTTTTCCTGTGGATTGCTGAGGACGAAGACCTTACCATTCATTTCATGAAAGAGGGAAGAGAGATACAACGGACTGAAGCTAGAATCTAGGTTTATTGATTTTCATGCCCTGTTGTCCCTGCAGTACCTGGTAGACCAAGCCAAAGCTGAAGGCTCACATGATTAAAGCTGGATGCCAGAAATGCTATTTTTAGGGAAAAAAAGTGACAAGCTGAAAATTTTGCTTTGAAATCAATATATGTGCCCCAAAGGTATCATATTTCCAGTGAAAGTAGAAATTACAGTAAGATCTTTGAGGGGAAAAGCCTTAAAATATGGTTTAAGGAAGAACGATTACTCTTCCTGAGGATGATTCTAAGTATATTGTCTCAGTCAGTTTGAGCTGCTGTAACAAAGTGACTAGGTGGCTTATAAATAACAGAAATGTATTTTCCACAGTGCTAGGACCTGGGGGTCTGAGGTTAGGGTGCCTGCATGGCTGGATTCCGGTAGCAACCCTCTTCTGGGTTTGCAGACTGCTAACTTCTCATTGTATCCTCGAATGGTAAAAAGAGAAAGCTCTCTGGCCTCTTATTGCAAGAAAACTGTCATTCCTGAGGGCTCCACTCTCATGTCTTAATTACCTCCCAAAGGCCCACCTTCAAATAACACATTGGGGATTAGATTTCAAATACGAATTTGGGTGGGGGGACAGATATTTTAGTCCATAACATATATTCATTCACGTACAAACCAAGAAGTATTTATTGCACATCTGCAATGTACTTAACATTCAGTAGGCATCATGGTGCAAATCAACAGAAGACAGTTTCTTGTGTAAGGAGATAGTAAAATATTGGTGAGCTAGGACAGCACTTGTTATAAAATTATCGTACATAATAATACAATGTGCAATTGTTTGGTGAAGCTAATTTGCGAAACCTGATCCTGTTCTATAATAGTGTGAGAGGAGTCACTTCTCCTTTACAACTTCCTTTTAATATTGTAGAAAAATATGTTAAGCTCATATTTCAGAAAATATGCATTAAAAGTCTGAGAAGGAGAAGATCAATATGAAACATTTTAAGAAGATTTTACTTTGTCTAAATGAAAAGGAGGACTCCTTAAAGAAAAGACCAATAAAATACCAGATATAAAACCCATTAAACTTCTTCTAAATTACTTTTCATTTTATAGCATTCACTGAATAGAGGAAAAACTTTGTGTATCATAGTGTCTTCTTAATGAAAAAAAATTCTTCCATCAACTCTTCTCTGTCAGACTGTGAGTTCTTTACTGGAAAAAGTGAAGGCCTTTCCTTTAAGATCAGGCAGACAAGGATGACCACTCTTAGCATTTCTATTAGAGTGCTAGAAGTCCTGGCCAGAAAAATTAGGCATGAAAAAGGAATAAAAGGCATCTGAATTGAAAAGGAAGAAGCAAAATGGTATCTGTTTGCAGATGACATGGTTTTATATATAGAAAACTTAGCAGGGGTACCTGGGTGGCTCAATGGGTTAAGTGTTGGACTTCAGCTCAGGTCATGATCTTGCAATTCATGGGTTCGAGCCCTTCATCGGGCTCTGTGCTAACAGTGCAGAACCTGCTTGGGGTTCTCTCTCTCTCTCTCTCTCCCTCTCTCTCTGCCCCTCTCCTGCTTGCACTTTGCTCATCTTTCAAAATCAATAGATTAAAAAAAAAGAAAGAAAACCCACCAATATACTGTTAGAACTAATCAATGAATTCAGTAAACTCAACACAAAAAAATCATTGGTATCTCTATACACAAACAATGAACTATTCAAAAAGGAAATGTAGTAAACAATTTCATTTAAAATAGCATAAAAAAGAGTAAAAAACTTAGGAATAAGCCTAAGATGGTGAAAGGCTGTATACTGACAACTGCAAAACATTAGAGAAAACACAAATGCATGAAAAGACATCCCATATTCATAGATTGGAAGACTTAATAATTGCTAAGATGTCCATACACTGAAATTGTTATACAGACTCAATGCTGTCCTGATCAAAATCCCAATGGCATTTTTTTTACTGAAATAGAAAAAAATCCTAAAATTCATATGGAAACATAAAAGACCCAGAATAGCCAAAGGGATTGTAAGAAAGAACAAAGCTGGAAACATCATATTTCTTGGTTTCAAAATATATTAGAGAGCTGCAATAATTAAAATAGTGTAGCACTGCCATAAAGACAGACATTTAGACCAATAGAATAGAAAAGCAAGCCCAGAAATAAATCCACGCATCTACACTCAGCTGATCTTTGACAAGGTAGCTAGAATACACAACGGGGAGAGGGTAGTCTTCAATAAGATGATGTTGGAATGAATGGATGCATTCACATGCCGCACGATAAAATTGTGCCCTTATTTCACAGTATATGCAAAAGTTAACCCCAAGTGGATTAAAGACATAAAGGTAGTGCCTGAAACTGTACAACTCCTGAAAGAAAACCTAGGGAATGGTCTTGACATTGGTCTTGGCAGTTGTGTTTATAATTGGCAGGGAAATGCAAATCAAAAGGACAACGAGATACCACTTCACAACTGTTAGATGACTGTTCTCAAAAGACAGCAAGGGTTAGCAAGGGTGCAGAAAAGGTGGAACCCTTCTACACTGCTAATGGCAATGTAAAATGGTGCAGCTACTATGGAAGCCAACATGGAGATTGTTCAAAAAATTAAAAACAAAATTACAGTATAATCCAGTAATCCAAAAGAGGTGAACTCAGGATCGCAGAGAGATAGCGACACTTCTGTCTTCATTATAGCATTATTCACAGTGACTCAGATGTGGAAATAGCCCACTTGTCTATCAACAGATAAAGGAAATGTGATACATACATACAACGGAATATTATTCACTCTTCTAAAAGAGGAAAGTCCTACCATTTCCAGCAATATGGATGAATCTGAAGGACATTGTGCTAAGTAAAATAAGCCACTGACAGATGGGCAAATACTACATGATTTCATTTATGAGATATCTAAAATACTCAAATTAACAGAGACAGAAAATGGAATGGTGGTTGCCAAGGGCTGGAGGAGGGAGAAAGGGGAATTGCTGTTCAGTGGACATAAAGTTTCAGTTATGCAAACTGTGTAAGTCTAGAGATTTGCTGTACAATATAGTGCATAGAGTTTACAATATTGTACTGTATAATTGAATATATACATATTTTTACTATATGCGCTGCTGAAGCGAGCACTGCACTTGAATATTTTTAAGATGGTCGATATCCTGCTGTGTTCCTACTACAAAAAACAAACAAACAAAAAAACTAAAGATAACAACAACAAAAAGCATAAAAAGAAACAAAGGAAACTTTTGGAGGTGATGGATATGTTTATTACCTTAATGTGGTGATAGTGGTATGTGTGTGTCCCAAGTCATCAGATTGTATGCATTAAACATGTGTATTTGGGGAGCACCTGGGTGGCTCAGTAGGTTAAGTGTCCAACTCTTGAATTTGGCTCTGGTTATGATCTCATGGTTCATGAATTTGAGCCCCGTGTCAGGCTCAATGCTGACAGCACAGAACCTGCTTGGTATTCTCTCTTTTCTTCTCTCTCTGCCCCTTCTCCCCTCTCCCTCTGTCTTTGTCTCTCTCTCTCTCTCTTTCTCTAAATAAATAAGTAAACTATAAAATGTACACTTTCGTATATCAATTATAACTCAATGAAGCTGTTAAAATCATTGAGAAAAAAGATCATGCATGAAGACGAAGTTGTTTTGGTCCACCCACTTTATTCTACATTCTAAATTTCTCTCTTCAAAAATCAGTTCCTGAGATCACTGACTGTGTGCTGTGAAGAAACTAAAGATTTAAATTCTTCATTCTGATATGGAAGTTGAAATCTTTTTGCTTAAAACTAATAAATTTTATCACTTGGATACTTTGACATTGTTTAGAGATACCTTATTTTAAATTTATTTTAGTAAGTAATGAGTTGAAAATTAACCATCACATAAGGTGGTCATATTGATGTGAGTGAATTCTGCAACACAAGGAGGCATATATTTGCTAAAACAAACCTTTAAATGTACTTGTAAGATACCACCAAGTCTGAAATGGGGTAGCGTATTTTTTCTGTTACAAATGCAATTACTTTTTTGGCCTGTCTACTTGAGAAGAGCTTTAAGTGTATAATTTTAGTTCTGCATTTTTCTGTTTCTTGGAATGTATAAACTCTGGGTTTTAAATGAAAAACGACGGTGTCCTGAGTTTTGTTAACCTTCCATAGTGGATCGCTGGCTTTCCTTTCTTCATTTGCGGTGGAAAGGCATAATACAGTGATACATGCCATTGGGTTTTTTAATTAAAATGGAAAATTAAGCTTGTAGTGAATTTAAGGGTTGAAGAAAGGTCCAGTATTCTCAAAGAAAATATAATGGTAGCGTAACTTCCTTTTATGAGGTACCTAATACAATTCCTAGATATGGACCAAAAATAGAGTATATTTCAGGTGTTAAAAATACCTATTCTACATGTTTATTTTAATATTGCTGAGTAGAATGCAACTGATATTTTGAATATTCTATGTCAGGAACCATATTATTTTCATTAACCATATAGAGAAAATAATTCAGAGTAGGTTAAAGTGATCAGTTTACAGAACAAAGGTTAGTTTGACTATAGAGTATAAGGTTTTTATTTATTTAATATTGTGATTACTTTATAATTATGTAATAATAAAAAATATAAAAATAATTTTAATATTTTATTTATTTCCTTTTATCTGTTTTCAGTGTATATTTCTATAACTTCCACCATATCCAGATGTTAAAATTTTCTGTTACCCCAAAAAAGTGCTTTCATGTCCATTTACAGGAAACTTCCTTCCAACTCTAGGTCCAGGTAACCACTGACTGCTTTCTGAATTTTCCAGAAGACCTAAGCTACAAGGAAATGTCTTCTCTTGTTTTTGCCTGTTCTTGAATTTAATATAAATAAAATCCCACAGCATGTATTCTTTGGTGCCTGACTTCTCTCTTAGCATAATGATTTAAGATTCCTTTGAAGAAATAAAGAAACTGATTCCATTTACAATTGCACCAAGAAGCATAAAATACCTAGGAATAAACCTAACCAAAGTTGTAAATGATTTTATGCTGAAAACTATAGAAAGCTTATCAACTAAATTGAGGAAGACACAAAGAAATGGAAAAACATTCCATGCTCATGGATTGGAAGAATAAATATTGTTAAAATGTCAATACTACCCAAAGCTATTTACACATTCAATGCAATCCCAATCAAAATTGCACCAGCATTCTTCTTGAAGCTAGAACAAGCAATCCTAAAATTTGTACAGAACCGCAAAAGACCCCGAATAGCCAAGGTAATTTTGAAGAAGAAGACCAAAGCAGGAAATTTTGAAGAAGAAGACCAAAGCGGGAGGCATCACAATCCCAGACTTTAGCCTCTACTCCAAAGCTGTAATCAAGACAGTATGGTATTGGCACAAAAACAGACACATAGACCAGTGGAATAGAGAACCTAGAATTGGACCCACAAATGTGTGGCCAATTAATCTTGGACAAAGCAAGAAAGAGTATCCAGTGGAAAAAAGGCAGTCTCTTGAGCAAATGGTGCTGGGAGAACTGGACAGCAGCATGTAGAAGAATGAAACTAGACCACTTTCTTACATCGTACACAAAAATAAACTCAAAATGGATGAAAGACCTAAATGTGATACAGGAAACCATCAAAACCCTAGAGGAGAAAGCAGTCAACAACCTCTTTGACCTCAGCTGCAGCAATTTCTTACTTGTCACATCTCCAAAGGCAACGGAATTAAAAGCAAAAGTGAACTATTGGGACCTCATCAAGATAAAAAGGTTCTGCACTACAAAGAAAACAGTCAACAAAACTAAAAGGCACCAATGGAGTGGGAAAAGATATTTGTAAATGACATATTGGATAAAGGGCTGGTATCCAAAATCTATAAAGAACTCACCAAACTCCACACTCGAAAAATAAATAATCCAGTGAAGAAATGGACGGAAGACGTGAATAGACACTTCTCTAAAGAAGACATCCAGATGGCTAACAGGCACATGAAAAGATGCTCAACGTCGCTCCTCATCAGGGAAATACAAATCAAAACCACACTCAGATATCAACTCACGCCAGTCAGAGTGGCTAAAATGAACAAATCAGGAGGCCATAGATGCTGGAGAGGATGTGGAGAAACGGGAACCCTCTTGCACTGTTGGTGAGAATGCAAACTGGTACAGCTGCTCTGGAAAACAGTGTGGAGGTTCCTCAAAAAATTAAAAATAGAACTACCCTGTGACCCAGCAATTGCACTGATAGCAACTTATCCAAGGGATACAGGAGTGCTGATGCATAGGGGCACTTGTACCCTAATGTTTATAGCAGCACTGTCAACAATAGCCAAATCATGGAAAGGGCCTAAATGTCCATCAACTGACAAATGGATAAAGAAGATGTGGTTTATATATACAATGGAATACTACTCGGCTTGAGAAAGCATGAAATCATGCTATTTGCAGCAATGTGGATGGAACTGGAGGGTATTATTCTAAGTGAAATAAGTCAGTCAGAGAAAGACAGATACCATATGTTTTCACTCTTATGTGGATCCTGAGAAACTTAACAGAAGACCATGGGGGAGGGGAAGGGGAAAAAAAGTTACAGAGAGCAAAAGAGGCAAACCATAAGAGACTCTTAAACACTGAGAACAAACAGAGTTGGTGAGGGGTGGGGGAGAGGGGAAAGTGAGTGATAAGCATTGAGGAGGGCACTTGTTGGGATGAGCACTGGGTGTTGTATAGAAGCCAATTTGACAATAAATCATATTAAATAAATAAAAATAAAGCTGAATCCATTAAAATTTGAAAAAAAAAGATTATTTTGTGTGTATCACATTAGTTCATTTTTATTGCTGAGTTATATTCCATTGAATGGCTATTATCACAGTTTCTTCCTCAGTTCGCCTGTCAGTGGCCATTAGATTGTTTACCAATTCTGGCTATAATGAGTAAAGCTGCTGTCAAAAGTTTTGCACAAATGTTTGTGTGCACATGCAGTTTTTAATCCTTTTGATTGAATACTTGGGAGGGGAATGGCTGGATGGTATGGGAAGTATACGCTTAACTCTTGGAAAGGCTGCCAACCCTTTCCAAAGTGATTGTATTGTTTTACATTTCCAGCAGCAAGGCACGAAAGCAATAGCTCCTCTACATTCTCACCAAAATTTGGAAAGAGCCCTTTCATTTCTAACCAGTCAAGAGGATCTTATTTAATTTGTATTTCATATAATTTCCTAATCTAATGATATTGAGCATCATTTCATGTACTTACTCATCATTCGTCATTTGTATATCTATTCTTGTGAAATGTACATTCAAATTTTACCAAATTATATTGTGCTGTTTCTCCTAATAACGAGTTGTAAGAGGTTTTAATATATTCTGGGTACAAGTTCTTTGTTAAATAAATGTCCCGAGAATACTGGGAATTATCCTCTAGGCGGTGAATTGTTTTTATTCTTGTTTTTCATTGTAGTAGTGGCTTTTAAACACCACAAGATTTTAATTTTGATGAAGCAGGATTTTTCAATATTTTAATAGTTGTGCTTTTTTTCTGTTCTAAGAAGTCATTGTCTAACCCAAATGTTTCTTCTATGTTTCTGGGACGGCGATCCATTTCAACTGAAATTTTTTGTGTATAGGTTAAAGAAGTGTCAAGGTTCCCTTATTCTCCATACAGATATTTAATTTTTCCAGCATAGTTTGTTGAAAAGACTCTTCATTCTCCATTGATTTACCTTGGAATGTTTGTTGAAATTCAATTTTTTACCCACATGTAGGTCAACTTTCAGACATTCTATTCCGTTCTATTGATCCTTCTCACTACCCTCATACCAAAAACACACACTCTTGATTTTTATATCTAGATTATTTACATTGGTTACTTACCATGGAAATGGAAATGTATTCCATTTTTTTCTTATATTCCATTATACCCATTTCTAGGTTATTTACAGTACATTTCCTTAATTTATTTTTAGAAACAATATCTTTTTTAACTTTTTATTTTAATTCCAGTTGGTTAACATACAGTGTTATATTAGTTTCAGCCGGATAGTATAGTGATTCAACACTTACACACATTATCCCGTGCTCATCATGACAAGTACACTCCTTAATCCCCATCACCTTTTTAACCCCTCCCCCATCCCTTCCTCATTTCCTTAAAACTTAAAATTAGCTTGTTACATTCTCAGAAAAACCTGCTAATAATTTGACTGGCATTATACTGAATCCATATGTCAATTAAAGGAGAATTAGCATCTTAATATTATCAAGTTTTCTAATATATTTTAAATTTTGGATACTTTCGTAAAGTGTGTTTTTTATTTTATCTTCCAACCTCTGGTTGTTGTTATATTGAGATTCATTTAACTTTTGGATGCTGCTCTTGTACCCTATACCCTTGTAAAAATCACTTACTTGTCATAGTAGCTTTTTTGTAGATTTTGTTAGGGTTTCCAAATACATGATGATGTGAGCTACGAATGAAGATATTTTAGAACTTTTTTTCAATCTTAATGCCTTTTATTTCTTTAGTGTACTGTTTAGGATTTCCATTGCAGTGTGTAATAGAGGTGTTGAGAATGAATATCCTTTGCCTTTTCCTGATCTTAAGGGGAAAACATTCAATTTTCACCATTAGTTTTTTTCATAGATATCCTTTATCAAATTGAGGAACTTTTCTTAATTTTTCATGTATTTCAAAAATATGTATTTATTCTGAGAGAGAGTGAGAGCATGTGTGTGCATATGAGCTGGGGAGGGGCAGAGAGAGTGGGGGGGGAGAGAGAATCCTAGGCAGGCTCCATACTCTCAGCACAGAGCCCAATGTGGGGCTGTCTCACCCCTGTGAGATCATGACCTGAGCAGAAATCAAGAGTCTGAAGCTTAACCAACTGAGCTGCCCTGATGCCCCAAAGAACTTTGTTTATATTATTAGTGTCTACTTCCTTTCTGTCCTATTCTAGGGAATACAATGTTTCTTGCCATTCCTAGTATCTATTCCTAGAATAAACACTTATCTGTAGTTTGCTTTCTTATATGTTTGTATATTTTTGATTTTAGGGTAATGTTGTTCTCCCAAAATGAATTGTGAGCTATTTTTTATACTCCAATATTTTCTGAGACTTTTAAAATTATTTCTTCCTTAAACATTTGATAGAATTCACCAGGGAAGCCTGTGGATACTGTTATAATTGTACTCTGCGAATGTTGATATTTGTGTTCTCATTACCATTCAGTCCAATACATCTACTAATTTTCTTCCGTGACTGCTTAGACTCGGTGCATTATTTAAAAGGTATGACTCAGTTTGCAAATATCTGAGCATTTTCTATATTTATAATTTCTACTTTAATTCATTTTGAATTTATTAGGGCATTTAAAGGCCTAACAAGTGGCCTATCTCCAGGACTATTCCATGTAAACCTGAAAAGAATGTATATTATATATATTCTGCTGTGGTATGGTGGGGTGTTTTATCAATGTCAGCCAGATCAAGTTTTTTTGTTTGTTTGTTTTGTATTTGATTTCATCTGCAGAGTTAGTTGTATATCTTTTTGAAAAAAAACATTTTAGTGGTGTTATTAGGACTTATAATATGAATCTTGAACTTACCACACTCTACTTTCAAACAGTATTATACCACTGCACATATAATTTTAGAAGCTTATAGTAACATAGTCTCAGTTTTTCCATCATTTATTTGAGTTTTGCAGTCTTAGTTTTATCTCTACATAAGCACATTGTGAGGTTCTTTGTTTGTTTTTGCTTTGCCAATGATCTTCTAAAGATATTTTAAAATGAGGATTTTTTTCATAATATCCACATATATTCTCATCATCTTGTTTCTTTCCAGTCCTTTGTGTAGAATGAAGTACTCTCTTGGCATCAACTTTTCTCCTCACAGAGAACTTTAGTATCAGGTACCCCTTCCATTCCCCATTGATCCCTCTTTTATTTATTTCCAAACTGCCATTGAGTATGAAACAATTTGAATTGTTATTTGGTAGATGAAATTATGTGGGAGTACTGACACGTATCTACATTCATTTAATAGTAGCTTACTAGTTTTCTGAATGCCAAGGCTTTTTATATATATGTTTAGGTTTATAACTTGAGAACATACTGAAAGGCAAGTTGTGTTATCCTGTGGTTGTGATTCTAGATAACCATTTACGATATGGTGTAAAATATTACATGAAATCTTTCTGGGGAAAATAAACCTTTATTGAATGTACCTTGAGAGGGTTGGAAAGACTTAAAGAACAGACTTTAAAAAAATTTCTGAGGGGCGCCTGTGTGGCTCAGTCGGTTAAGCGTCCGACTTCAGCTCAGGTCATGATCTCGCGGTCCGTGTGTTCGAGCCCCGCATCGGGCTCTGTGCTGATGGCTCAGAGCCTAGAGCTTGTTTCAGATTCTGTGTCTCCCTCTTTCTCTGACCCTCCCCTGTTCATGCTCTCTTTCTGTCTCAAAATAAATAAATGTTAAAAAATTTTTTTAAAAATCCCGGAGATAAGTATGTTGAAGAGATATGTTTCTTCCATTTTGATACCTAGTAATGCTCAGGTCATTTTTTTTGTGATGTAGATTTGAATTTAATTAGTAAGGTTGTCAATTTATGAAATAATCTCAGTATTGGTTTTAATTTCTCTTTTCCTGTTTGTGTCCTTTGGTTTTCACTTAGGTAAAATCATAACAGAGCCTCAGTTCTCAATAGGAACATATTGATACACAATTGCTTCATATTGAAATAATCATTTTTGATGAATTTGTGGTAACTTTCTATGGGAGAGAAAATATAAGGACTATAAACCTTATATAGTAGATAGAGATTTAATGACAGCAAAAAAAAAAATATGTCTGAGAATTCCTGAGCTGGTCTTTAAATAACCTCAGTTTATTTTATTTGTTTAGTAACACATAACTGTTAAGAAAAAAAAAAAAAGAAAGAAAGAAAAAGGTAGTTTATGTTATCTTTCTAAATTTCAGTATTTTAATAAATAGATGATACTTTTAGAGACATATAAATGGGAGGTCAGGAGGCTAAATAATTTGCCTAATAAATGGAAGCATGCGTATTTGAATTCACTTCTTTCCTTTCCATGCATGGCACAGTAATAAACATTTATCATTTAATATTCAGTTTTTCCGTTGAATTTTTCTCTTCCTTTCTGTTTTACTCCGTCTCTCTATGTGTCTGTCTCCCTTTCCCTGTTTTCTCTCCCTTTGTTTCCATGCACTGGTAGTAATGGTCGATGAGCAGAATTGATGATTTATCAGCTTGAAAACTCTGGAATCTTCCTTCCTTCCTTTCCATCTCACTCATCCCACGACCGTTTTGTTAGGAAATCCCAGTAGCTCTTACTTCACAATATCTTATGTTCTAACTATTTGTCACCTCTTCTACAACAGTTCTCTCACTGGTCTGAGCCCCCATTGGTCTTTCCCCAGGTCACTGCAACAGCCTCCTGGTCGTCCCTGCTTCAGCATCCTACTTTCAAGATAGTCACTGGGAAACGTAACATGGATCATGTCAGTATTATTGGTTTCTGTTGTATCAGAGTAAAAGCCACATTCCTTACAAAGGCCCCAGTGCCCTTTGTCCTATCTGACTCACTTCTCTAGCTTCATCTCTAGCCTCTTCTCATTTATTGTCTCCGGGCTTAAGGACCCTCTTTGTCTTCCTAGAGCCTGTTAGCTTTACTTTTGCCTCAGACCTCTATACTAGCTGTTACTTCTCCTTGGTATGTTCTTCTCCCAGTTATCTGTAGGGATATTGACCTCACCCCATGTAGAGTTTACTTAAATGTCTTTTTTCAACTAGGCCTACCCTGACCACTGTATTTAAAATTGCATTCCATCTTGCCAACGTTCCCTATCCTGTTTCATTTCCATAGTACGTATGGCTTTCTAATATACTATATAATTTAATTTTTGACTCTTTTTTTTAAATCCCTCTATGCCCCCCTCATGACAGAATACATAACCTCCAAAAGGGGAGAGAACTTTTGCTAAAGTGGAGTGATCTCTCCACTATTGAGGAAAGACTTGGACACAACACATACTCAAGTGATAAATGGACAAAGAAGCGCTGTAGTGGCAAAGGCTGTGGAGCTCGGCGTTGCTAAGGGGACCGTGTGGAATGGAGGATGGGGACAGGGACAGGGCAGAGTGGGAATATCAAGGTTTAGGTTTCTGTTTTTACTTTTTTTAATTTAAAACTAATTGGCATACCCTATTGTATTAGTTGTAGGCATACAGCATAGTGATTCAGCACTTATATACATTATGAGTTGGTCACTACAGTAAGGCTGGCTATCATTTGTCACCCTACACAGTTGTTACGATGTTATTGATTGTATTTCCTATGCTGGGAAAGGCTTAGGTTGAAATCCTGAAATGGGTGGTGTCGTTCCAAAACATGTCTGTGTAACTTAGATCAGAGGGAAGGAGACTATTGCTGCTGGAATGCGTAGGTTCTCACAGGTCCACAAAATCATCGCGATTTGGAGAGGTGACTTCCTGTTTAGATGACGAGTTAAATATTAGGTCTACAAGAAGTACTAAGTTGTTTCTGACCTTTATCGAACCAGCAGAAGGAAGGAGTGAAATCCTGAAAAATCTGTTTAGCTTGGATTATGTCTGGCAACACATCTTATTTCCTGGAGGTTGTACTCCAAAAAAAAAGAAGAGGAAGAGGGAGAAGGAGAAGAAAGAAGGAGGAGGAGGAGGAGGAGGAGGAGGAGGAGGAGGAGGAGGAGGAGGAGACGACCACACTTTCTTTTTAGGATCCAGGAAGAAGTATTTTGTAACTTTAGTACTTTTGAGTGATAAGGTCGTAGGAACACCCGCGCTCTTCTGACAACCTAATAGATTTTGTCCAGGGTGAAAGTCATATAAAAATAAAAACAATTTATTCCTACTATCACAAGATGAAGTTTAAGAGAATCATCTGGGGTCAAGAGGTCAAGACTGTGTTCCTGGAGGCAAATTGATACTACTTTATGTTCCTGAGCGATATCTGTTCAAGTAAGCAAAATTATCAGCTAGAGAATAAACCACAGGAAGAAAAGTCTGGTAAGTTTCATTTTCTAATTCAAAATATGCCCTTTTAGAAAAGAAGTGTTTAGTGAAAATATATTCAGTTGAATTGGCTAAAAAATGGCCACTTTAAACCATGGCCCTTAAACCACCTACAAATACCATTTTTTCCCCCTTATTGAAGCTGGTACTAAACCTGTCTTCAACAATGAAAAACTGAGAGACTCTCTTTGTAATTAAAATGCCCTCAGAAAAATGTAGTGCAAGTTACTCAAATTGCATTTTCTGTTGCCTTTATTATAAGTCATTTACAAAGCCGACAAAACATTGATCTCATTTACTATGAACAGTGGCAACATTTAGATGCTTATTATTTCAGTAATTTGCATATATTAGTAGGAATCAATTTTTGAACTTACAAATGGAAAATATTTTCTCCTTTACCTTAACTTCTAATTTTCCACAACCTAAGACAACTCAGAAGTGAAATAGCCCCACCATTCCTTCTTAATTTGATAGCATTTCCAAGACATAAATTTATAAAATTCTATGTCTTTCAACCTGTTTTGCTTGACTATGCACATTGTTTTTTCAACTGTAGCTTTTGAACTTCCACATGTACTTGTTCCTAAAGTTGATCTTAAAATTGTCTGAAAAGCAACCCTGCTCAAAATAATTCTTCTCACGTTTTACAGCAGATAATGTATATCCTTCATCTAACTCTCCCAAGTCCTACCAATGGACACTGCCCTGGTGTTTTAAAATTTAAAGAATGCCAAAATAAGGAAATACTTTTTTAAACCTATTCTTTACTGTCATATATATTTCTGCAAAGTGTGAAGCCTGGATTTAAACACAGGGTTTTGGAGGGGCACCTGGGGGGGCTCAGTCAGTTAGGCATTTGACTTCGGCTCAGGTCATGATCTCAAGGTTCCTGGGTTCGAGCCCTGCATTGGGCTCTGTGATGACAGCTCGGAGCCTGGAGCCTATTTGGGAGTCTGTGTTTCCCTCTCTCTCTGCCATTCTCCCACTCACGGTCCGTCTCTCCCAAATGAATAAATGTTAAAAATACAGGGTTTTGGAACATGTAGGGTATGTCTGAATTCAGATTTATGGTAGAATGGGAGTGACAGAGGTCATGATAATTTTCAGTTAGCAGCTCTGCCTTTTTCATTCCTTGATAGAAATGTCAAACAATGCCTAGCTTTGGAGCAAAACAAGATGATGGTAAGAAGTGGTAAATGCTTTTGTAGCAACATGGATGGAACCGGAGAGGGTTATGCTAAGTGAAAGAAGTCATACAGAGAAGGACAGATTCCATATGTTTTCACTCCTATGTGGATCCTGAGAAACTTAACAGAAGACCGTGGGGAAGGGGAAGGAAAAAAAATGGTTAGAGAGGGAGGGAGCCAAAACATAAGAGACTCCTGAAAACTGAGAACAAACTGAGGGTTTATGAGGGGTGGGAGGGAAAGGTGAGTGGGTGATGGGTATCGAGGAGGGCACCTGTTGGGATGAGCACTGAGTGTCGTATGGAAACCAATTTGACAATAAATTTCATAATTAAAAAATAAATAAACAAATAAAACACAGCTTAGGGGGAAAAAAGTGGTAAATGCTAAAAACATCCCTTTACATGTATTTTAATATAACTAATCCTTACATGTTCTCAGTATTCATTCCTAAACATTAATTCACATATTGGTGATGCTAACTCTTTCAAATATAACTGGAATCATTTTGGAAATAACAAATTTTTCACAGCCCATAGGTTAACACAGGAAGGCAACCTTTTTTTGTAATTTCTTTGGGAATCTGTGTGTGTTATAAGGTAGCTAAGAAACATTTTGTTAATCATGTGATAAAATATTGATGCAAATTTAATCAGTTATATTATCTCATTAATTATTTAGTATTTTCTAACTCCTGTTAACAAAACTCAAAATTTATGCTAGCTGCCAGACTACTTGGTTTTTAGTTACACATATCTTTCTCTTTCATTAAATAAAAAAGCAACATTTCTTTATGAGATATGAAAACAAATGCATTTAGTTTTGGTTTTTGTTCTTGGTTCTCATTTAAGTTATCCCCAAGGGTAAGTAACAGTTCCAAACACACGTGCAGTGACATCTCATTATGATATTAGTTTGTATTTTTATTGTAAGTATATAAGTAATACTTTTGAACAACATTCTCTATGTTTTTTTGTTGTTGTTTTGTTTTGTTGTGTTTTGTGTGTGTGTGTTTTGGTTTTTTTTTTTTTTTTGGTTATTTGGATATCCTCTTTTACAAAGTGCTTATTCAGTATCTTTCCTATTTTTCAATTGAGTTTTTTTATTGGTTTGTAGAAATGCTTTATATATTCTGGATATAAGTTCTTGATTAGATATTTTTAGTGAATATTTTCCCAAACTGTACCTTACCGTTTCACTCTCTTAACAGAGTTTTTACTAAATTAAAATACTAAATTTTTACTAAGGTCCAATTCTTTTTTTTCTTTTCCGTTGGTGTTTTTTAGTATCCTCTCAAAGATATATTTGCATTACCTAAAGTGAAGGTAATACAGAGAATATGTATTATTTTCACTTTCACATTTCGGTCTGGGATCCATTGTGAACTAATTTTATACACGGTCTGAGAAAGGAGTCAGAGTTTTTTTCTTTGATTTTTCCATTGTCTCATATCATTTATTGAAAGTACCATCCTTTGCCAAGTGAAATTTGCTTGTTCCTTTTCTGTTACTCAAGTGGCTGTGCATATGTGAGTCTGCTGCTGACCTTCCTCTTCCGCACCAGTATTGGAAAAATACTGAACGATGAAACAGTAGGTTTGACTAAAATGTACATCACTTACCTTTAGACTTTTATTCATGTCCCAAACAGAATATTATAGTTTTATTTTCCTGGATTTAGTCAAAGTAGCCTCATCAGTAATATTTTCCAAATCTAGCTTTGTGCTTATCTCATTTTTGATTTTGGCTCTTACTTGAAATAAATGAAAGTAACTTGTCTGATGGATATAAACTGGATCAGTAGATACGGATATACTTCCCAAATATTTAAACTTAAAATAATGTTGTGAGTTTTACTGTACAGGCTTTCAGTTTTCCAATATTTTTTTTCAATTACTCTAATGTTCTGGGAAAAAACACTAAAGACACACATAAAAGCATGTATATGGGGCTCACATTTTTTCTTTTGCCTCAGTCTCCAGTATGTCATGGCACCACATTTTTGAATTCTTTCTTTCTTAATTTTTTTTATTAGATTCATCACAAGATACTTTTTGCATTACTCATGATTTAAAAAAATCTTTGTGTTAAAACATGCTTATCTTGATTTGACATCCCCTTCAATTTTGCATCTGAGGCAATGCCTATCCAGGCCCTGACTTTAACGTTGTAGTTTTCCTTTCTTGAAGTTCATTTTGACTTTTTTTTTCAGATCCTCCATATCACTAACATTTTTAAATAAACTTCTTGTTATAGAATACTTTTAGATTTACAAAAAATTTGTGAAGATCGTACAGAGAGTTCCCATACACTCCATTCCCAGATTCCCTGCCACTAATACTTATGTCACTCTGGCACATTGTCATAATCAATAAACCAGTATTGATAGCTTATTTATGCTAGATGTCCATACTTTATTAAGGTTTCCCTGCTTTTTACCTAACCATTTTTATCTAGCCCAGGATTCCATCCAGGTTATCACATTACATTTAGCTGTCTTCTGTCAAGCTCCTCTTGACTGTGGCAGTTTCTCAGACATCTCTTACTTTTGGTGAGTGACATTGTTTGAGTCAAGTTTACAGACTGTCCTTCAGTTGATGTTTGATGTTTTTCTCACAGCTAGAGTAGGGTTTTTGGATGGAGGGCCATTGGGACAAGTGCCATTTTTAACACACACTATTAAGAGTACATGCTGTTAACCTGCCATATTACTGCTGTTGTTAACCTCAGTCACCTGGCTGAGGTAATGTCTGTCAGATTTCTCCCCTGCAAAGTCACTTGTTTTGCCTTGTTTTTACGTTGTACTCTTGGGAAGGGAATTACTATATGGAGCCCACATTTCAGGAAGAAATGGAGAATTATGCTCTTACCCTTGAAAATAGAGTTATTTACATAAATTATTGGGAATTCTGAACAGAAGTCTTGTCTTTAGTGTCCTGTTTATTTATAGAATCACTTATTTATATAAGTATGGACTCATGGGTATTTATTTTATACTTTGGGTTATAATCCATTACTACTTATTTATTTTGTTGCTCAAATTGTTTTAGCTTTAACCAATGGGAACTCTTTAAGTTAGCTCTTGTGTCTCTTGACATTTCCTATCATCGTGGGGTTCTGCTTTGTTTTGTTGGTAATATTCTTACCTTCTAGCACTACAAGATGCCCCATGTTTGTGTATTCCTTGACTGAACTCTAGTGTCAGACATTTCTCCAAAGAGTTCTGTTTCCTCTTAAAGAAAAAAATTATTAGAAACCAAGATGTAGGCATTAAATGTTTTTGCCACTACTGGAGTGTCATTGCTTTTAGGGTTCGCAGATGACAGACCAACAAAATTTATGTGTGTGTATTAGCTCGTGTATGTACACAAATATATAAGTATTTCTGTATGTATCCATCTGAATGTATGTTAAGCTAACCATGAGTTACTATTGAGTTGTCTCACTCTGGCCATTTGCCACATGGATGTTCTGGCCTTCTCCTTTTGCTTATTTATAAATTTGCGCTCCAGCAGTGAGAAATCTGGCTCTCGTCATCCCCCATTCATATACCAAGTCATATAGTTCCAGCATACATCCATGACAGTTTCAAAGTTTTTAACCTCTGCTCCCATTACAATTTTATGGGCTACAGTAGAGTGCTTGTATACAGTCTCCTTTGCCTTTAGTCTTAGTCTCAGCTCATTTTGTAATTTACTTTCATCAGAATCTTTTTCCTATGCCCTATCAGTTAGGTTATTCCATACCAGCTTCGGGGACCCCTAACCTCCTAAATATATTTCAAATTTTTTCCTATGTTAAATTTCATTCTTCTTGTTGTGAATTTTTAAGGGTTTTCACAAATACACAGTGTCATGGGTTCACTGTTACTGTATCACACAGAATAGTTTCGCCAGCCTAAACATCCACCGTGGTTCACATTTTCATCTTTCTCTCCATCTCCCTAAACACCTGCAACCACGGATCTTATTGCTGTCTCTTTGGTTTTTCCCTGTCCAGAATGTCATATGCTTGGAATCAGGCAGTATGCAACATGTGTGCTGTATTTCAGTCTGGTTCTGGTGCTCGCTCCATCTTCTTGGAGAAATTTTGTTCCTCTGCTTTTGCCATAGTTTGTAATTTTTCTCTTGGAAGGCAGATATGTTATATTAGATAATAGGTAAATAGGCCTTTGGTTTGGGGACTTGTGTTAATATGGCTAAGAGTAGGGCTATGATTAATATTGGTTGTAGTTATAGGTTCCAGAGACTTTGATTCCCGTAGTGTCCTTGTTCTTTCTCCCCTCTTGACTTTGGGTTCTCTTATGTATTCCCCATCAGAGAGTCTGGGTCTTACAGGCTGTTCAGGTATAATCCAATGTCATTGTACCAGGGACCCTGTTGAGGTGGTGATAAGGTGTGTTTGCAGGGGAGAAGCAATGTACCATCTTCCATTCAAGTTTCAATTTTTTGATGGACCTGTGTCTTGAGATTCTGATCTTCACAATCGTTTCCTCAGTGCCATAACTGCCCCTCCATTTCCTGCCCTGAATTTTACCCTACTCATTTACTTGACTTCAGTGTTCCCAGTCTATATCCTTGAAGCTCTGATCTGTGTTGATTAGGTTTCCCACTTAGTCCCTTAAGATGAAACCGGAAGACTGGAGAAAGGCTGGAGTGGAGAAAAATTCCCTTCCACTCCCTGACCTGGAGTAAAATTTTGGAATTGTGCTCTGACAAAGTTCTTACTTTTGGAGAGAAAGCTTTTGTTATAGAGAAGGCTTTAGATGTATTTCACAGTATTTCTCCCCGACCTCCTTCAACAGGAGCCATAGGAGATCTTTCTGTAATCTTCTCAATGAGATTTGGTGAGGTCCTTGGAGAGAAGCCCACAAAAATGTGGGGTGCCCTAGGATTACTCCCATGAAGTTTCTGGGCCTTTTATTAGTGCTCATTCAGCCTCCAGCAATTCATCAAATTGCTATTTAAAGTTTCCCACAAGTTTATAGCTCCAGCAGCTTCTTCTTTATCTATGTAGATCTCAGATGTTTTGTCTCTGGATGTACCTGCCTCTTTAGGTTTCGGGGTGGTGTTTTGTTTTGGGACTTCACTTCTCTGATGTATGCCAGACAAATCATTGATTTTCAACATGTCCCATTTTTTTTCCCTCATTTTAAGAGTGAGAGTCAACTTCCAAGCTTTATCCATGTTGCATCAGAAATCAGAAGTCCTCTCAATGTACATTTTTGGACTTACAGAAAATAGCTATAACTGCTGTAACATTGTTGTCTGCTAATTCTAACATCTGTGTCCATTATGGATTGGTGTCAGTTGATTAATTTTCCTTTTCATTATGGGGTATATTTTGATTATTTGCAAGCTTCATAATTTTTTTATTGGAGGCCAGATGTTGTGAATCTTATCGATTTTTTTTCTGGGTATTTGTGTAGTCCTATAAATATTCTCAAGTCTTATTTAGGGATGCAGCTGAGTTACTTGTAAATAGTTTGATCCCTTTGGGTCTTGGTTTTTGGGTGTTTGAGTGTCTATTCTAGACCTAATTATTACCCACTACTGAAGCATAGACACTTCTGTGTATTCTCCCCAATGCGCACTGAATCTTGAGGTTTTCCAATCTGCCTTGCAGCGATGAGCACTATTCCTAGATTTATGTTAATGTGTATTTCCTTTAATCCTTTCATGTGATTATTTTCCTGACCTATCTAGTTTCCTCATGCACATGACGATCCTTTGAAGATCCCTAGGACTCTGTGTGCACCATTCTCTTCTCTGATTCTTTCCTAAGAGCTGTAACTGCCTTGGTCTTCCTGGACTCTCAAGTCCTCTAATCAGGGGGTTTGCTGACCTCCTCATGGGTTTCCTCTCCTTGTGCAACATCCTGGACATTCTCTCAAGACAGTAGCTGGGGCAATAATAGGGCTAACTTCATTTGTTTCCTGTTTCTGCGGGATCCCTGTCTTTGGTTTCCTAATGACCACCATCTCGAAAAGCATTATTTCATGTATTTTGTCTGGTGTTTTTTGGTTGACAGGGGAGTAATTCTTCTCTCTGTTTATCCACCTTGGCCAGAAGTGCAGTATATCTGTAGTCTAGCTGTTGATTATTTGAAATGTGGCTAGTGCAAACTGAAGTGTGATGTTTGTGTAAAATACATGCTTGGTTTTGAAGGTTAGTACCAAAGAATGATGTAAACTATCTAAGATGTATTTTTATAGTGATTACATTTTGAAATAACCGTTTTGGGCTAAGTAATACATATTGTTAAAATTTATTTCACATTATTCTATTAATAATACAGTAAAAGCAGGAAGTGGAAAGAACTTTGGTTGTAATAAAATACGTATACTCCAGAGAGTAAGGTATACCATATTGAGATTTAGGGGCAGGCTGCCATGATGAATTTTTTGAGGTTCAATGTTGTGTGCATCCTCGCGCCTTGTGATGGAGTTCTGACAAGAAGACATAGTGAAAAATGCCAATGGTTCATGGATGGGTTAACCTGATAAGTTAGTATAAGTCGAAAGCAGAGTGCTGTTGCATTACAACAAATGTGGCTCTTAAACACAGTACTGAAAGGAAACCCTTTAGCTAAGAGTATCCTTAAATAATACACTTTGTCTTTTACCTGATGTGGAGAGAAAATTGGTCAGACATGAAAAAATATATGGAATCTTTGGCTATGAAAAATGGTGTGACTCATTAGTCAGGAGCCTGTCAGGAAAAAAAAAAGACTGAGACATTTGAGATGAAGAGTTTTGTGGAAGGGTAAGCTTAAGGGAGCAGGCTTAAAACTTGTAGATTTTTGTATCTACAGCAATGTCCATGGTACAGCATTCCCTACCCAGATGACCTTGAACAACCAGCTGGATCTGCTGATTTGTCCAAGCCTCCTTATGTACCAGAGATTGTATAAGAAGTCCATGGATGGAGTGGTTATCCATGGATGGAGTGGTTACAGTTACGGAATGGAGACTTGGCCTAAGCCCCAGAGCATGAATTCCCTATCACAGGGTCATTCATTCTTTGCTGTTGCTGCAGAAACTAGCACTGAGCCATGGAGGAGACCAGCCAGTTCTCTGTGGCAAGTAGATTCTCTTGAACCCTTTCTGTCTTAGAAGGGAGGAAGTACTTGTACTTTTGTGATTGACATGTATTTTGGGTATGAGTTTGCTTTTCTTGCCTTCAGTACCCTAACTGGCACCACTATCTGAGGGCTTAGACATTCTGAATGTTTCCTTTATTTATCATTATGGGTCCCCACATGACATTGCTTAAGGTCAAGTGACCTACTTTGTAGGGAACGTATGACCATGAGCACATGACCAAATCCATATCTCTCAGGAGTTAAAGACCTGATAAAACTTTGGAATGATCTTTAAAGGTACAGAGGAGGATCCAGCTTAGGCACATATTTGGAAGTAACAGCCAAATAGGCATCTGATAGGTAGAAACCATGGGCCCAGATACCAAATCATTCCTAGTGACTCATTTGGGGAAATTGTGTTTTATATCCCTGAAAGGTCAGGTTCAGTATGACGAGAAATCTTGGCTCTCAGGATAAAGATGCTTTTGCCAGCAGATGTAACAAAGTTAGTGATGCACCTTCTAGTGAGCACATGTAAAGAAATGAAGCAAAAAGGCTGTTATATAGTACTAATGATTATAATACAAAATGAAGATTAAAAATTCATTCAGTTAAAAATGTAGCATAAACATGAACAAAGTAGAATCCATTGGAAAATGTAATTTATAAAACTGACTCTAGACTAGACAGAAAATGTAGACTCATTATCACAGAAGAAAAAAGTTTAAATTTTTATGTAAAAAATACTGTGTCTGCTTTCTCTGGTTGCTTTGAAAATAAACAGTGTTGCCTCTTAGTTTATATGGAAGATGTCTTCCCAAGATTGAATCAGATAATTTTGCAGCTCTGAAGTTTTGAGAAAAAACATATTTAAGTAATAAGAGATAAAATTTTTTTATAAAAGCTGATACATTTGCAAAGGAGTAATGAACCATATAATACTTAGATTTTTCTAATCCTTCCTGAATATGTCAGGTTAAATCAAGTGCCTCTACCTTTTGGGATGAGCACTGGGTGTTGTATGGAAACCAATTTGACAATAAATTTCGTATATTGAAAAAAAATAAAAAAAATAAATCAAGTGCCTATAAAGGAATGTATGACAAGTGTCATTAATGGCCATTTGATATCTCTCATTGTAACATACTCCTCAGAAATGGAGATAGGGCAGGAATCATGCCTCGTAAACAGTCTTTTCACTCTGTTTATATTTTGTAGATATATCCTATAAATAAGGGATTTTTCTCAGTCTTGGATGGTCTATGGAGAAAAAGCTAGTCAGTGGATGACACAATGCAAAATATAAAATTTAAATTTATGATTGGAAGGGAACAAGCAGAAAGTCAAGCATTTTTTTTTCCTCCTCACCCCTCTTGCTCACAGAATTAATAGTAAAATCAATTTACTTAGACTCATTTTAAAAAATACTTAATTTGTAGCTGTGAGTGGTGATGAATGCCAATTAAACTTAGTGTGGTGATCATTTTGTAGTATATACACATACTGAATCATTATGCTGTATACCTGAAACTAATATAATTCTCTATGTCAATTATATGTCAAATAATATTCAGTGAAAATTCAATTTGAAATAGATTTAAAGAGAGGATTTTTTTGTGAAAAAGATGTATGAATTTTATTTAAACTGCTTTTGAAGAAAATGTGTGAAAGTATAAGACTTTAATACTTCTAATATTCAATGGTAAATGTTTTTGATATGTGTAATTTGAGATATCATAAGTCCCAAGAAATTTCATATTTTTTTTTCAGGTCAGCTAAAGGTTAAAATTACAAATCCTTTAATTTGGTCAATAGATCTTCTACATATGATTTTATAACTATCAAATACAATGATTTCCTTACCCCATATGAATTTAAAAATAGGTCCATATTAATTAAAGGCAGATTTCTTACTAATTCTGTCACAAGGTAGTTGTTTTCTGGGATTTCTACATAGGCCCAATCAGATGTGTCACTGTTCTGAGATTAAGTTTTGAAAGAGATACTGCAATAGAAAATAAAATTAAAGAAGGAAAAACTAACTGATCTTTTGAATTCAGAATCTATGGAAAGAACATGGCATTTTGTGTTGAGCATTGAAGGTAGGAAACCTTATTTTCACTCCTCTTGTTTCCAAAAGGAAGGAGAAGGAATTTCCTTTGTACTCTTCAAAACAGATTTTACTGGGAAAACAATTCCAGTTTCTTGCCTCCTCTCTTACTGTTTCTTAGGAATGGGGAGTAATATTTTTGGCTGATAAGCTGGGAAAAGGAACTGAGAGGCCTACTGTGGCCACTATTGATAGTGTATTCCGGTCAGTTCTCTGCCTTGTGATAAAGTGCCTTCCTCCCCAGGGAGGTCTGTCTTGTCTTAGGTTATGCCAGGAACTGTGTGTGGGAATTAGGGATGATGCATTAGCAAGCCTGTTGTAACCACCATACATCCCTTCCATTTTTGTCTCTGTCTGATTTCTGTATTTCTCGTTATTTCCAAACTTGGAGAATGTCAAGTATCCTACACCAAATAAGTGAAGTCTATCAGTTAGACTCTCTGTATGTGGGTACATTGCCAGGTCACGATTCTAATGTGATTTGGGGTTTGATTTTATGTTGGTTCCCTACTGAGTGGGTCAGTTGATTTCAGTACATTTGGAGACCTTAGATCCAATCCCATAAATCAATGTAAAAAGGGATAAAATAGGGAAAAATCCTCACTACTAATGGAAAAGTACTGCAATGACTCATAATGGGTCAGTGGTGTCATCTTCGGAATCAGGACAGTACATTAGTATTTGTAGACCTATCTCAGGCAGAAAAATGGATGCCTTGCTTTCTTAAAGTTGTTCTTAAGTCTCTAATCGAGGAAGGAATGACACCCACATTCATTTCATATCCAAATAATTGACCGTATGACCTTGAATTTTCATGTTCCCCCAGCATATGGCTTGAATTTCAGGTCACAAAATGACAAGCTTCAATGCAGATTATTAAATATTAATTTTGCAGGATTGATTATGTGAAATACATACTGTGTAGTTCAATAGCTAAATTTTATTTTCAGAGTCAATTAAAACATCACTTTTATAATTATGATTTTACCATTTACTTTTTTCTGGTGCAGATTGCTTTTTCAAACAATGTACAAATAGAAGATCTTGTTATTCACTATGGCTCTGAATCAAATAGTATGCATTACATCATAATTATTTTCCATGCATATGTAAGTTCCAGAGAGTATGTTAGAAAATATGGTAGTGCCATGGAAGTGCTAAGTTCTATGAGGTTGATCTAATATAATGGTTAATGCTATTTTTAGAGTGCCATATTTGGGAATGGATGAGGAATATTAAGTTCCGGATTCAAGAATTGGGGATATCTCAATTCCAATATTGATTAAAAGGAAATTGACTTAATCCATGTTTCTTATGTTATAGAGTGATAATCTAAATTATAACTTTTATACCGTCTCCGGAATTTAGGTACTTATACTTATGTCTATAGCAATGGTGGGGTGGGACTTACTCAGGGCTTCTTTTGATAGGATTTAAGATCTTAGAAAGAACTCATTCTGAGGGATCAAACTTGAAGCCCCCAAAGTAAAGGAGAGAAATGGTGAAATAAATTGCACAATGTATATTACTGAGATCATTGTTAAAACTATTCCCGAAACTATACTCTGAAGCCTCAGAAGATATGGCAAATATGTGAAAGAAGCATCTAATTTCTGAAAGAGAGGAGCTCAGTGTCAATACTGCTTTATAACTCTTACTTAAGAGTTCAGCCTGTTGGTGGTGAGAAAATGGGGGGATGTGAAATATATTTCCCCTATTGGGGATCACTGCTAAAACCCAAAATGAATACTAATGACTTGAGCATAAGGCTGAACCAAGATATTCAGACACTATAAATAGTAGTAGTACAAGCAGGTAACATTCATACGATACTATACTATAGTGCTCTGTTTACTATGCACAATTCTGTATACTATACACAATTCCCAGCCTTTTCTTTTCTTTTCTTTTCTTTTCTTTTCTTTTCTTTTCTTTTCTTTTCTTTTCTTTTCTTTTCTTTTCTTTTCAAAAAAATTTTTTTTCAATGTTTATTTATTTCTGGGACAGAGAGAGACAGAGCATGAACGGGGGAGGGGCAGAGAGAGAGGGAGACACAGAATCGGAAACAGGCTCCAGGCTCTGAGCCATCAGCCCAGAGCCTGACGCGGGGCTCGAACTCACAGACTGCGAGATCATGACCTGGCTGAAGTCGGACGCTTAACCGACTGCGCCACCCAGGCGCCCCTCTTTTCCTTTGTTTTCTTTTCTCTTCTTTCCCTTTCCCTTCCCTTCCCTTTCCTTTTCCTTTTCCTTTTCCTTTCCTTTCCTTTCCTTTCCTTTCCTTTCCTTTCCTTTCCTTTCCTTTCCTTTCCTTTCCTTTCCTTTATTTTCCTTACTTTCCTTTCCTTTTCTTCTCTTTTCCTTTCCTTCCCTTTTCTTTCTTTTCTTTTCTTCTCTTCTCTTTTCTTTACTTTTTTGAGAGAGAGAGAGAGAGAGAGAGAGAGAGAGAGAGAATGCATGCAAGCTGGGGAGGGGCAGAGGAAGAGACGGAGACAGAGAATATCAAGCAGGCTCCACACACACTGCAGAGTGGGGCTCAAGGCTTGATCTCATGACTGTGAGCCTAGATCAAGAGTCAGACGCTTAACCCCCTGAGCCACCTGGCAGTAAGGCCTATTTTCAAGGAAATATCAGAGCATCAAAGACACAGTGTTGGCAGTCTTAAAGAGCAACTGGTATCTCTAAGGCACTCTAGAGGCATTGAAAATTTAGCAGAAGACATGACTTAAATGAAAGGAAAATGATGTAATCATAGCAGAGAGAACCATGTACATGAGCACATGAAACATACCCTGAGGATTTCAGAAGGTTATTGGCAGTGACCCTAGAGAGGGGCATGGAGGTTCTATCTGGTGAGTGGCCATATTTACCCTTAACTTGGCAAAACCTAGGGGTAAATGTGTGAATAAAAATGCTAGAAAAGTCTTCTGAACCAGGAGTGAACACCCCGTTCCACTTGATTGAGGTGTTCAATTCCCCTTCCTTGATTTAGATCAGGAAATATTACAGCAGAGACTGAGGATACCATATAGGTTGCTCCAGCCTGGTAGTTTCTTAGGTCTCTGTCTCTCTTCTTGGTAGAAACAGTCCTAATTGTTGTGATAAAGATTAAATAGAGTTGTATTCTCATTTACGTTTAATATTAATTAAAGACTGTTAAATACCTGTTTTGCTAATTATCACTTTGGAAACTCACCCTGGCCAATTGTTCTATAAGATGTCTACTCTCTTTTGAGGTATGCTCTAGGTTCTCCCAAACTAGTATTCCAGTATACTACATAGTTTATTTTTTAAAAAATTTTGTAACATTTATTTATTTTGAGAGAGAGAGAGAGAGGCAGAGTGTGTGCAGGGGAGGGGCAGAAAGAGAGAGGGAGACACAGAATCTGAAGCAGGCTCCAGGCTCTGAGCTGTCAGCACAGAGCCTGATGTGGGGCTCGACCCCATGAGCCATGAGATCATGACCTGAGCCGAAGTCAGATGCTTAACCGACTGAGCCACCCAGGCACCCTTACATAGTTTATATTTAAGACAAAATATCTGAAACTTGAACTCTAAAAATAGGACCCACTATTTATTGGTAATAATGTAATGAGTAGATAAATAAGCAGAGATTTAATTTATAAGCTTATTAGACATAATATAAGCGGATGCCTGAATTACACAAAAGAACTGAATTCAGTGTGATGAAGTATGCATTAGAAAATTTCTTCGCTCTTTAAGAACTTTCACGAAACTTGCATAAAAGGAAAGACAGATGCAAATATTTTTAGAACTCTCATTCTGAGACTTACAGAAGCTTTCTAATATAATAAACAATTTCAGTGCTAAACTTGACTAAATTACTCTTCTCATTTGCCTCTTAGATTAAGAAAATGATTCTTGCACAAGTACAGTGAAATGATGGGTAGGGATCGGATATGGAGAGAAAGTGTATTAACTGCAATTACAGTCTTACATTAGAGCACATCTTTAATGAATGTTCAATTTACAAAATCCTAATGTTAATGACCTTCGTAATGAGAGGACAGTTAAGCCCATAATGAGCACTAACTATGTTTTCTATCACCCTTGCAAAGAAAAGTTATTTATAACTTGCTGGGGGCATTTGAACATTCTGATGGTGTTGTCGGCTCATGCTGAAAGTCTCCTCAGGAGATATGCTTGTTTGCAATGTTGTAGGCTCAGTAGTTGGGACAGGTTAATTTGTTGATATGTGAACTTGTCCCCTGCCACAGGCTACACCCTTAATCCTCAACATCTTTGTCTATGCTGGTGCTTCTCTTTTAAATGCTCTTTCCCTAAGTTTTCAAAAGGATGGCTCTGTCTCATCCTTCATGTCTCAACTCAAATGTCAGCTTCTCTGTAAGGCCCCCACTAACTTTTCCAGCTAAAGTAACAATTCTAGTCACTCTGTTATGTTATGCTGTCTCGATTTTCCCCATTGCATTGATTACTATTTATCTATTCAGCAAATATTTTCAGAGTACCTACAACGGGCCATTCACTATTGAGGGGTCTGAGGATAATGCAGCAGCGGAAGGGGATACATTCCTGCTGTCTCAGAACTTACATTATGAAATTGTTTGAGTTCATTTGTTTAATTTTTACCATAGTTCTACAAGAATTTGAGCTCCAAGAGAGCAGAGACCTTGTGTTACTCTACTCTACAGCCAGATTATAGGATTGTGCCAACCAATGGTGCTCAGACACTGCTGAATGAATGAACCAGATCTGTAAGAGTGTTTAAAACTGTCAGTATTCCTCTACTTCACTGACTTACCAGGATCTAATGTTGTTGTTTATCCTTCTGTAAAAACATACTGACCAAAGACTCCGAAAGTACCCTGATAGTGCATTATTCCTTTGTATCTGGTTATGTTGTCATTATTTGAGCTTATACAGAGTTAGGTTTGATGTTTCTCAAGCTTGTTTATGGCAAATGTATTAGATTTTTATTTGGTGTGTAACAAATCACCATAAACTTATGAATTAAAGCAACACACATTTAATATCTTATAGCTTCAGTGGGTTAGAGGTCCGGGCACAGCTTAGCCTGGTCCCCTCTTTCATGGGCTCTCACAAGGATGCAATTAAAGTGATAGCCAGGGTTGCAATCTCATGTGAAGGCTCAACTGTGGAAGGATGCGTTTCCTGACTTATGCAGGCTTTGAAAGAATTTACTTCTTTTAGAGTCGTTGAAAAGAGGGCCTCAGTGCCTGGTTGGCTGTGGGTTAGGGGCATGCTTAGTTCATGACCATGTTGGTCTCTGCAACATATAGCTTGGTTCATCAAAACATGTAAGCCAAGAAGGATAGAATCTGAAAGCAAGACGGAAGTCACCGTTTTGTGTAGATTAGTCACAGAAGTGACATCCCATCTCCTTTTTAATCTTACATTGATTAGTAGCAAGTCACTGGATAGCCTACACTCAAGGTGAATAAATTAGCCAACACTGTGAATATCAGGAGGTCAGAACTGTTGAGGGCATCATAGAGTCTGGTTGCCACAATAGTTGTACATATGCTATTTTAATCATTTGATTTAATTAACAAGGAAAAACAATGATTTATGAGTGGAATAAGAGATTTGTAGGCATAAAAGCTATTATATGCTTTATAAATACATGGTAAAGTCACTTTGCAAAATAAAATCTTTTTGAATTATGTGTGGGCTAGAACATTGTAAAAATGCAGCAATCTGTAATTTTGTATATAAGATTTTTTTTACAAGTGTCTAATTTTTTTGTCCTATCTCAGAAATGCAAATTCAAATTATAAATTATAAATGATCCATAATGGATATTTCTTATGCAGCAGAGACGGTGGAGAATTTTTATCAAGCATATTCAAAAAGATCCTGCCATTGCATCAGAAGTGTAGGTAGCCCACATGTTTTTAACAAATTGACTTTGGTATGGATGTTGAGGAAAAAGTCATGGGATCCAGATATTGAACACCAAGTGGGAGAAATTACCTGGTGATATGCATGCTGCTCAGAGACTTTACAGAAAATTTAAAGTCATTTATCAACAGAGAAAATTGGATTAGAGAGCAACTCCACAAAATTGGAGAAGCAGGTCTAAATGAGAATATGTCACATTTACTTACAAAAATAATGGTATAAAAATAAGAGCATGCAGCATCTAGAATCAGAAATTCAAAGAAGAAATTACAGCAACCACTCGCAGCAATGCAGCTCTGTACAAAATTGTTGTTTTTTAAATCAGCAAATCCTTGAGCTTTAAAAACGTAAATCTTTTTATCTTTACCAATTTAGTGCAGCTCACAAAAACCAGCTTGGATGAATGGTGAATTATTCAAAGAAACATGTGAAAAAAAAAATACAGTTACACCAAAAGCAAATTTGCTTTAGATAACCCACTTTTACACCCCAATTTGAAAAAGTGAAGGTATTGCAAAGACTTTTTCTTTTTCTCTTCAATGGGACATTCCTGATTTTCAGCCTATGCATTAAAGGATTCTAGAGTATCTTAAAAAGATGATGCAGGCAAAATTTTCCTGTTTCCAAAAAATATAAGACAAGAATATGTCTTAAGGAATCATTAGCATTCACTAAACAAAGACTTTTACAGCGTGTCATTATTAAAGATATAAATTTCTACTTCATCCTTTGATAAATATAGGTGAAAAATACCACTTGAGAATTATAGTGCTGTAATGAACTCTGAACTGTTAGAAATAATAAAGACTAGAGTCTTAGTTGATTTGGGTGCAGTTAAAGGGTATAAAGATTTACTGGAAGGCAATACATAGGGGTTAGTGGTAAATATTCTGGCAAATTAAATTATTCAAAATACACAATTCCTACATGTATAGACAGAAAAAAAATAAAGATCTATGTGAAGGAGCTATAAAACTGAATCCAGAACCAAAAACTCATGCATTACTCAGAAAATCGTACATATAATTATATGTTACATCGATTTACAGGTGAATGAACCAACAATATTCTGATGAGATGTTGGAGATAAACTTCTGGAAAAGTATATTCTTTCTTCTAAGTAACTTAAAATAATTAGTGTCATTAAATAAGTGGTTAACTATCAAGTTAAAATAATCTATTTTACATTCTTTTTAAAAAATGTACCCGTTTAGCCAACATTTTCACTTATCTGAAAGGACTAATGCATATACTACTGGATATGAGAACTTCTGCTGATGTAGCATCAGTCAAAGTGGACAGCTGGCTCATCTGGAGTCTTCATGGCATTTGTGAAAATGATGCCCCTGTGTTTATCCCACCGATGGTGGTTGAATTGTGTGATATAGAAGCAATGAAGCTTTTGATAGGAATAGGAATCTCAGACCTGACTCCACAATAGTAGCTAAGTAAAAAAATAGCAATCTTGTAGTAATCCTTATTCTGCCTTTGCCCTACCCTGTAGTGGCCACAACCACCCAGCAAAATCACATCCCTCTTGCAGAGTAATTGATCAGAGATGACCTGTGACCTAAGTTGGTCTTAACTGAGTGAGGCTCAGAGCTTTTGACCTGTGCTCAAAGAAGAGAGCTCTCTGTCTTCTGGAGGATATGCTGCGTGGTTGGTGGGGGCCGGAGAGGGGCTGATACTGTTTCCCAGTTTGCTACCTGGTAGACACCAGGCTGGAAGTGAAATGCGCATAGAGAGGCTGGAGCAGAGAGAATCAAAGAACAATGCAGCTTAAAGTGTGATAAAACATACCTGAAGCCAATCCTACTGCCTCTGAAGGATTCAGTAACAAGAACCTAAGCATGTGTCATACGTTGTAAATTGTACTTTCTATTACTTGCAACAAAAAATATCCTTCTGCAGTAAACAAGCCTTCAAGACACTCAAAGAACCTCGTAGGGTTGAAGACCAGCTGCCAGAGTCTTCCACAGTTGACTTTAAAGAGAAGAAGGTGGCTCTGTGTTGTGAGCAACAGAGGCTTCTGTGCAAGTGAACAGCATCACTCACCAGTGAGTGCCTGCTAATGACAGTCCTGACAGAGCCTTAGATCTGATGGTGCTGCTGCACTTGAGCGCTGATTTCCTTTTTATATTCAATGGTTGATTCTGCTGGCTACGCGAGGACTTTTTCATTTCAAAATAATTTGTACTTCTACTCGCCACTGCTATTTTCCTCCCCACCTTGATCATTTTTGGCTAAAGATATTAAATATTTATTGAAGTTACACATAACTGGGAATTATTAGTGATTGACCACAGCTACAGGCCATAAAATATTCATTATCTATCTTTAAATTATTGATTGATGTAAAGATGTCCAGGCATCATAATAGAATGAAAGTTGAGCATATTTTTCTATTGACGGGGCTTAAATAGAAATTCTTCACTCACATTCTGTTGTCTCATTATGGAAGGCTGACAGTATTGGTTAATTATACGTTTGCCACATTTTTTGATAAGGTCGTGCCAGATACCAAGAATCTTCTATGAAAGGCTGATGGATAGGTAAAACAATGCCAGTAACAACAAATAATAAAAATTGTAGCTAACGTTTCCGTGGCGCTTACCATGCTCCAGACACTCTTGTAGCACTTTCTGTGTACTCCCCATGACAGCGCCAAGAAGTAGATACTATTTTCTCCTCTTAGAATGGGAATGTTGAGGCAGAGAGAGTCATGTTCCTTGCCCCAAAATACAGAGCTTGAAGGTGACAGAGCTGAGATTTGAACCCAGGGAGCCGAGCTCTGGAGCCTGTGCATTTCCCCACTGTCCATTCCATCCGTAATCCTAGACATCACTGAGTTTTGGAGAGAAGACACCTGCACAAGGCTGGTCTTTCTTGGGGCTGAGCCACACCCCAAGGGAAAAGGGAATGGACTTTGTGATTTTCTAGTTAGAGATGAGAATAGCCACCATTTTTGGTATTCTTAACTTTGGCTCACAGGAAGTTTGTGGTGTGGCAGTGAATGGAAGTTCAAAGGAAAGTGACTAAGTTATTTAAAAATAAAAACAAACATTAGAATAGACACAGAAGATAAATTTTGGAATATTTAGATGTGAGCAAAATTTTCACCAAGATCGGTAAGCTCCTATGTGGACTCTTGAGGGGGAGAATCTGATACTCAGATTGCTAATAATGCCAATGAGAAAGTAGATGGGGAGGCATTAAATAAATGCATTGACTTCATTGGAAGCCATCCACCTTCAGCTTTTACAAGATCATTTGGCTTTAACTGAGAATTTACATAATTTTAGGAACTGTGCGTAAACTAGTTGAGATTCCCCTCTAAAACCCTGGCCCACATATCCAGCTACCTGTTGGAAATCTGTCATCACTCCATGTGATGGTGTGGGTTTACTCTCCTGGTAAGTGATATCACATGTCACAATTCTGCTTAAGTTTTTAAGTCTTTGATTGGCTTTATGGGTTGAGTTTGTATTTTCCTTTAAATGCACTTACCAGCATCTTATCGTTTTTCATAAATATCTATTTTCTCTAAATATTTTGCTGTCAGCGAAATGCTTTCTAACTCCACTGAGTATACTAATTACCACTGGATTGATGGGATTGCTTTTTATTGACTAATAAAGCTTATTGTCTAAGCTCTTTACCTCGGGTTTGCAAAACTAAAGGAGAATTACCAGCTATATCTAAAAAAGCGAGACAAAACCTGGCACAATCCTCGCCAGCTCTACCTCCCTCACCAGGGACCTAGATTTTGACTCAAATTCTGCATGTATCTCAATTATGACCTTCCTCTTCAAGCTGACCACCATAGATTAGGACATCGGTTTCCACACAGATGATCTCAGCATTCTCTCACTATCCTCTTGCCTCTACTTTTGCTGTCATTCAAACCATACTTTTCCTGGTCATCAGAGTGATGCTTATGTATACCAGTCTTTGTATTCTGTAGGCTCTGGACACAGTCACTACTCCTGAGGATGACATACGGAGCTCTTCGATTTGCCTCTTGTTCAGTGACCAGACTTCTCTCTCCTCATTCTGCATTTATTATCCTTCCTTTCTGAAAGCCATCCCACGGCTAATGGCTAAGGACTTAATCCTGCAACCTACTGGCTCTCCTTTTTTTTTTTTTTTAAACTTTGAGTGTGTGCGTGTGTGTGTGTATACGTGTGCATGTGCACGTGCATGTGTGCATACTCAAAAGCACATTGAGAATTTTACTGCAATAACGATATATCATGGTGAGATTTGTGACTTGAGTATTTGTGGGGATCTGGGATATATTTCCTGTGAAAGTTCCCCTTCTGGTAAGACCATATCTGAAGTAGTATTTAGTTTTGGGTGCCAAATTTTAAGGAATAAATCAACAAGCCAGAGCTTGAAAATAAAAAAAGAGAAGTCTAAAAAAGATTAGTCTGGCTGTGCTCATGATAACTCCCATCCAATAGCTGAAGGCCTGTTTTGTAGAGGAGAGCATTGGCCAAGTTTGTGCGGCTTCCTTTATCTAACTTGGGAGAAGTCATTAGGGACATTGTGAATATAGAACGACCTTTGACTTAGGACCGTGTTTATATGGAGACTCTTATCTAGGAAGAGAGGAAGTGGAGACTAAAGCAACTCCCTCACCTCCTTTCAGTACTTAGCACTGATTTCATTATTCACTTTAAAATGGTGTATTTCCCCCGCTCAGGGCATGAATCCCGGCCTCCATTCTGAGACTATCAACAATCAGTTAAAAACAAGCTTGTGTTTACCTACTGTTTTTGTGAAGCAGTGTCTGCAGACTTTATTCAGTTTCCTACCTTCCTGATGTTCCCATAACAAACTCTCTGTTTTCCCCCTCACCTCGTGAGACTAACTGTACACAAAAAGTGATTCAGAAAGTCAGGAGAGAGGTGTCTCTATTAAGTTGTCGTATTCCTTGTGGACTTGTTCGCTTGCTTTTAAGTATTGATTCTTAAGCTGTAAACTCAGCACGTCTGGATAAGTCGGTTTTGATTGTTTGGTTTTGTCAAATCGTCCTCATTTCAAGTTACTTTAGCTTTATTTTACGTGTATGTGTATATTTCTGGTGTTACCTCTATGCGAATCAATAACTAGTTGTGTTTTGAAATGAGCATTTCAAAAATAGAAAATAATGCCGAAGTAATTTAAAAATCACTCTCAGTTCTTCCACCCAGAGACAGCTATTAACAGCCATCGGTTCGGGTACGTTGATTTCCATTCTGTTTTTCTAGGCATATGCATATATTTTTTAAATAGTTGCTACCTCACCTTATTTTTATGTGCGTATCCCACTGGTTTTAGTTAACATTATATTACATGCATGCTATTAAACTATCTTCCTAAATATATTTTGATTAACTCACAATTTAAACAAAACTTTTTTTAATATTTGTTTGTTTTCGAGAGAGAAAGAAAGAGACAGAGCGCAAGCAGGGGAGGGGCAGAGAGAGAGGGAGACACAGGACCTGAAGCAGGCTCCAGGCCCTGAGCTGCCAGCACGGAGTCCAACGCCGGGATCGAACCCACAATCTGTGAGATAATGACCTGAGCCGAAGTCTGGCGCTTAACCAACTGAGCCACCCAGGCACCCCTATTAGCTCACAATTATTAAGAACAGGATTTCTGAGCAATTCGGTTTGTAAAATTTATATATAATTGCCTTTTATCTAGAAGCGTGGATGGAAATGGCTGCCCTGTAACTACCATTGTAACTAATTTGGAGACATGTAATTAGAGAAATAGAAATTTGGAGAAAAAGCTGAAGTCGGCTCTGACATGCAGCCTGTCTCTGATTCCAGCATGCACAGGTTTCTTCTATTTAATTTACATCAATTTTAGCCCTGTCTCTCACCTTCCAACCTCTTTTGACACCAACTTACTGCTTTCTCAAAACTCAAATCACTTAACCTACCTCTGTTCTAACCACTCTTTCTACTTCACATCAGTAAACACAGATTTACTTGATTATGAGGTCCTAATTAAGGACACTTATTGGACAACAAATATTTTCTGTTACTCTTTAAACAATAGAGAAATCACTGGAGATTTAAAAATGGCTTTATTCTTGCCCGGCTTATAGGGTCTGCACACTCTATGTCATATATGTTACCATGCGAGTCTGTTGCACACACTTATCCAACAGCATTTAATAAAATGCCAAAAATTAAAATTTTCTTTTTGTTGTTAACACGCTACTAAAAGTGAAAGAAGGGCATAGAAGCAAAAGAGATGAGACAAATTAGAACATGGGTAGATAAAATGAAAGTTGGCATGTGGATATTTTACTGCATCTTCTGGAACATATTTGCCTTCCTGGGTTCTGCAAATGTGTGAATCCAACCAAGTAAGTTGCATAAGCCAAATCAACTTAACTTAGATCATCTCTTCTAAGGTAAAAATAGGCAAAATCATTCCTCCTTTAATTTAAGAATTCAGCGATCAGAAAAGTATGGGTAAAATATATAGTTTTACATTATTTTTTAAGTAAAAATAATACTATACTTTTGGAAAACAAATCTAATGTAAGTATTTTTTATAAATCACTCTGCTTTATAAAGCCACTTTGGGGGTGCCTGGGTGGCTCAGTCCGTTAAGCGTCTGACTTCGGCTCAGGTGGTGATCTCCCAGTTCATGAGTTTGAGCCCTGCCTCGGGCTCTGTGCTGACAGCTCAGAGCCTGGAGCCTGCTTCAGATTCTGTGTCTCCCTCTCTGTCTGCTCCTCCCCAGCTCACACTCTGTCTCTCTCTCAAAAATAAATAAACATTAAAAAAAAAAAAATTTGAAAGTAATCTGGCTTTGTAATGCAATGTTCATTAAGGGAAAATCTGAAAAGTACAGAAAATCACATCGCCGCACTCATCACCTAGAAGTAAGCAATGTTAACATTGTTTTATAGTGTTTGTCTTTTCCCCATTTATACTGAGAACATTTTCCCCAATAAAACTGGGATTCCATCATACATACATTTCAAGTCAAAATTTGCACTTTGTATACTGTGAGTACATTTTCATGCTTTTATCATGAAATGTTTTCTATTTTCAACATAATCTTGATTTGATATATTGAAAGCAATGCATATCAGTCTCGAAATGATCTCTATTTTAATTTTGATTGAAGTGTGTTATGTCTTTAAGTTTTAAGATATTTCATACAATATATTAAAAAACACCATTTTAACATAAGTTTTATGATCCCTAACAGCAAGTCAAGGGCTATCTTCAACTCCTTTCCTCACTAGTACTCGGTGGCAGGAACAATTTGGACATGTAAGGCAAAATTTGGCTTTGACTACTAAGGGACCAGCCATGTCTCAAAGAGACTGGGGTGAAGAGTAACACATTCAGAAAATCCTATTTATTGTTAATGGTGAAAACAAGCAAGCAAATGAACAAACAAATCCCAATGCACACACACATATGCATGCACACACAAACGTAAACATATATACGCAATGCCAGGGAGCAGGTGTGAGTATACAGCTGGCTTCTCTTCATTGAAATTCTTCCTGTGATGAGCCAATGTAACAAAAGAGTCCTGCACATGCAGAACTGATACCTTTTTCCTGTAAACTGGGTAACTCATTACCTGGCCAGACATGAGAATTACCCTGTGAATTTCTAAAACACATAGTAGTCTAGCCCTATCCCTCAAATTTCTCTGTGGAACCTGAGAATTAGTAACTTAAAGATACTCCTTGATGATCCTTATATTTAGCCAGGCATAAGAAGTATTGCTTAAATGAATACTAAATTGCAAACTGGAGTTTTGAGCAAGTAAAATATAATCTTTTTCTAATAGAGAATAAAAAAAAAGGGAGTAAGGTGAAGTCAATTAACAGGGTAAAAATTTATTTTCAATTTATCATGTTCGCTGGGGCAGATATTATCTATGCAACATTTGAAATAAACACAGAACATTTGTCTCTAGAAGATTTTAAATGTAACCCACAAGCTTTTTCTAAATAGTATTACATATATGTTAATCCTGTTTACTGATGGAAAAATTCAAAATGCAAATAATTTGCTTTTTGAATTAAAAATATAACTATAAACTTAAAATGGAAATGGTTGATCTCACAGTCTCACATTTATCTGTCATTGGTAAACAAAAGAATCCTTCATTTTTATAATGTGAAAGTATTTAAAAATAATTATTTTAAATTTATTTTTCTTGTCTCGCACACAAAAAGATCTTCATCTATTTCAAATTTGTGAACAACAGACTGAGGTAATATCAAATAATTAAATACCAATACCGATTTTGGTTAAACTTTGATTATATCAACTAGCTATTTTAAATTAGAATGATTTAAAATTAAATCCTTTCTTAAATCAAGATAATAAAAATGTTCCAAGATGATTCTAAATTCATTCTGAGAAAAACTAGTAAATCCCTCTATAATTAACTTACCTAAAGCAAGTTCACAGTGAAATTTGCTTTCTGGCTTCTCTACCACTGCCAAGAAAAATAACCCCAAATCTGATTAACCAAATGTTGTTTGTCTATATTTTATGTTAGGCCTTCTACCTAACATAATCTCCATACGTTGTATATAGTCAGTAGCTCTTGAATATTAGTGTTCATAAAGAGTCATTTAGGGGTGTTGGTTAAAAATTCAGATCTCTGGTTTCTAACAGAGAGATTCCTAAGGATGGAGTCTGAGAATCTGCATCTTTTAAAAAAAACTTCTCTCTGTATTCTGATGTAAGAAAGAGTGGTTTGCACCTGAGTAAATGTTCATTTCATTGTCCCTATTCCCATTGTTTTGGGAAGATGTTGTTGTGATATGTACTTCACAAGCACTGGGAAGCAAATTGATGGGGTGTTACTTTTTTTCCCCCCTCACAGGTCCAGAGCTATCCTTAACAAGGAGTAGGCCAGCTACCTGTGCCCTGTGATTTTTAGGGTCAAACTCTTTTTTTCCCCAAGAAGTTACTCTTCTTCTCTTTGTTGATGTACTTTAAATGCAAAAGGTAAAGCCTCCAGTGTGTATCAGACTAATAGGCTTAAATTAGAAATACCCAAGAGACAGATGCATCTATTGAAATTCACACGGAGGTGTAAGTGAATGGGATCTTTCCTGGAGAAAGAAATGCAGTGGAAACAGGAATGTAAGGGCTCTAAGAAGGAATCTGGAAGAGGGTGGGGCTCTGCAGGGATGGGAAAAATGGCTCGGCAGCAAAGTCCATGAACACTGAAGAAACCAAATCTCTAACACCTTTGCTCTGTTTTGGTTTAGCATTCTGTACCTACCTGTAAGTTCCTAAGGTCAGTGTCTCTCTCATTTGAAATTTTCTAAACCTTTTTTGTGTGTGTGTGTTTGACACCTGCAAGGAAGAAAACCAGTAGATTTTAAATGATAAAATCTCTCTCTGGCACCTGAAACTTACTTCTCTCCCTGTGACTCCACCTTGAGTCCCACACCCTGTCCTGTTGTCCTGCCTCCTAATGATTTCACCAATGACATCCTCCTGCCATTTTCTTGCTGGGCACTCTACTCCTATCCTGCCTTTCTCCCTGAGGTTTTTTTTTTTTTTTTTCCTATTCAAATTTGTCTTTCTATCAAAAGCGAAGTTACTCTCCATTGCCTACAATATAGCATCCTCTGAACTATGTTCCTGGGGACACTTATTTCCAGAAAATGGAAATTCCATTTGAATTTTCCTATTTAAATAAGTCTGAAGAGTAATTTCTTTCTGATTGCTTAGAGCCTTTATAGACACTGTACTCTCCAAGGAGATGTGCTGTTCAGCACTTCCCAAGCTTATTTGACCAGCAGTATAGTTTTGTGAGCATTTCTTGGTCCCTGAGGAGAACCATATATTTCTTATTATGGCACTCAGCTCTTTCAAGAGCTTCTCCAGTAACTATGTGTCTGTGTTCTTTTTCACCACTTTCTTTCACACATGCCACACATAGCATTACTGAGCTGTTCATCTCCTTTCTTTAAATTTTTTTTAAAGTTTATTTACTTTTGAGAAGAGAGAGAGAGGGAGTGAGAGAGAGAGAATGGTGTGAGCAGGGGAGGGGGAGGGGCAGAGAGAGGAAGACACAGAATCCGAAGCAGGTTCCAGGCTCCCAGCTGTCTGTACAGAGCCTGATGTGGGGCTTGAACTCACAGACTGCAAGATCATGACCTGAACTGAAGTTGGACGCTTAACCACCTAAGCCACCCTGGAGCCCCTGAGCTGTTAATTTCCAACACTCAGGTGCCTTTTTGTGATTTTGCAGAGCCTGATTGCTCTGCCTGGGATGTCACCTGCATTTACTTATCATTCCAACCTTTACTCTTTTAATTTTTAAAAAAAAATTTTAAAATTTAACATCTTTTATTTATTTTTGAGAGACAGAGAGAGACAGAACTTAAGCAGGGGAGGAGCAGAGACAGAGGCAGACATAGAATCCAAAGCAGGCTCCAGGCTCTGAGCTGTCAGCGCAGAACCCGATTCAGGGCTCGAACCCATAGACCTTGAGATCATGACCTGAGCCGAAGTCAGATGCTTAACCGACTGAGCTCTCCAGGCACCCCCAACCTTTACTCTTTTTAACATGTCTTTATGTTTTTACTTCTTTTGAGAAAACTTTTCTCATCCACATCATCTTCCTCTTTTCCCTACATTACTATTACATCTGTGATATGGCTTCTTTAGAGCACACAGCATAGTCTGTTTTTACACGAGTCCTTGTTCTTTCTCTAGAGTAAGCTTCCTAAAGCCAGGAACTATTCATCGTGGTCCCCCAGGAAATTTGGTCCTCAATATATGCCACATGAATGAGCGAATGTACAAGTAGATTGTCATTTCAGCCGATAATTGTTTACTGGCCCCAAATGCTGAATTAAAGTAGTTTGTTGCCTTTACACAACCTCCAAATTCTACTCACATCCCAATTAATATGATTAGAACATAGTAGGCTTGCTTCCATATTGTTCACACTGTCCATTCAAATATCTGCTTGTTTCAGCCAGTGTTGTCTCCCGAGCAGTCCTGGAGTGCTCACTGTGTTTCTTCTGAATGTAGACACTCTTGGAAGAGGGTGATGTATTTGAGAAAAGATGAGTTATTTTTTTTAGGACTCAGAGGTGGAACACTTGTGATTATCAAGCACCTCTCCTTTCTCTTTTATGGTTTTGTTTCCTTTTAAATTTCTATCTCAGAGAGCTGTATAAATAAAAGAGAGCTCACTCTTTTATTCTTATTTATCAAATAGTACGATGTATACTAGGTACCAGATTCTAGGCGACTTAGAAGTATTAGCTCGTGTCACCTTTATAAAAATTCTACCAGGCAGATACCCTTGTTGCCCATATTTCACAGATGAGGAAACACAGCCATGAGAGGTGAAGCAAATTGCCAGGGTGGTTCTATTCAAAGTAAGAATAGAATTTGATTCCCAGCAGTCTCGCTCCCAAGGTTGGCACTCGTAAGCAGTCAGCCACGCCGCTGTGTTCTAAGTTTGCAATATTTTCCAACTTTGTGCTGAAGAATTACTGAGCATTGCTTAGGAGCACATGTCACTTTATTGAAATCATTTAAATGCTCTGTGAAAAAGAGTATTTTTTTTCCATTTTAGCTAGTTGGTAAAAAGGATATAAATCCTTAAAGAAACTTAAGGGCTATTTATAGGAATGGATTTATGTTTCTAAATGTAATCATATAGACTTCTGATGTCAAGAAAGTAAGCAGATTTTAAAATGAGGGCAAGTACTTCAAGTCAGTTATAATATTTATTTAAAAAATTAAAATATAATGGGTTTAGTTATATCGGTAGGTTTTATCTGAGACTTGTGATCTTAGAGGAAGCAACGCCAGAAGCTCTTACACAAGGAAGATGGACGTGTCTGTCAGCTGGAGACAGTTTCTGTGCCCAATAAACAAAATAATCAAGGCAATGTGAGTTCACAAATATGGCAAGCAAGGTGATGAGGAAGGATGGCAGAAAGTAAAACCACAGAAGGAAGGAAGAGAAATTATAAGCCTTAAGAGGGCTGAGGTCATCTGTTCCTTTACCTATTGTCTACATAGTAGTAGTCTATGTAAGAGAAAAGAGTAGGAGTTCCATACATATTTCTTGAAAGAATGCTTAAAGATGGGAGAAAATGGGATAAAGGGATATAACACCAAGAAGAGAAAAGGAGAACTGAAGGGGAGAATGTAAACTAAGTAGATAAAAAAAAAAGGGATAATGAAAGCAGCTACGATTTCAGAGCACTAAGTATCGATGACGAGGTTTAAATTATCATCTCATTTAATTACTATCACAGTCTCTGGCATAGATGGTGTTATCACCATGCTATTACTTATAAGAGTCAATGAGTCACCCACAAATGTCGGGCTTCAGAGTTAGTGCCCTGAAATACCGTGCTATGTATCACCTCCACGCAAGAGAAGGCAGACAACCCCACGGAGGGTAGAAATCAAATAACGGCATCTTTCTCGGATTTCATGATTGCAGTAGTTACGAATTGCTGCATTAGCACCAAATATTTATTACGTCGCAGTTGCCGTGGAATCTAGGTGTGCCTTAACTGGGCACTTCCGGTTCCGGATGTCACGTGAGGTTGCACACCAGCTGCGTGTCGGGACTGAAACCTGCCGGGGGCTCCCCTGGGCTATAGAATCCCCTTCCCAGCTCACTCCCATTGCGACCCCAGCCCTCCTCAGAAGCCCCTTCCCCAGCTCACTCATGTGGGCCCTGGCAGCCTGCAGCACCAATGTCACCATGGGGGCTCTTGCATAGGCTGCCTGAGTGTCTCCACGACTGGTGACTCAAAAAGGAGATAGAGGTACAGTGGGCCCAAGAGGAAAGCCACTGTCTTTTTGGAAGTGGGTATTCATCGCTTTTGTGTATTTTTACTGTGAGACTGAAGTCCCACGACTGGGCGAGGGGATGACCTAAGAGCCAGAATAACAAGAGGTAGGGATCGTTGGGCCTCTTTATCGTTGGCCTACCGAAATTCTGATGGGTTCGTTAGATGTTGTTCATTTTACCCAAACGATGTTTCCAATGCCTTCAGGATTCTAACAGAGCATGCCTGGGGTTAAAAGAGTTAGTGTTTATTAAAGCTAACTTAATTAATTGTAAAACTTGAGTGTCAGAGACATATGCAGTCTCATTTTCTCCACGGTGTCTTTTTTAAGCTTTGTCACCACAGAAGAATGTAAGACCTGTCAGGTACCTCATGGTTAAAAATAGGATAAGAAGAGTACAAAAACCTGCATGTACTATTGCATGAGGTTGATGCGTTAAAAAAAAAAAAAAAAAAAAAAAAAAAAAAAAGGTTGTGTCTGTCTTTTGGTTAGTACAAAGAGGCATCTTGCACCAAATTTTTTGCACCAAATTAATTTACTTGCACCAAATTAATTTACTGCGTCATTTTTGTAAAGGAAATTTAGCATAAAATTAAAGCTGGAAACATAGTCATTTTTCATGGCGGGTTGTGAAAAAAATGGAATGGAATGAAATACTTACGGTTTCTTTCTGACAGATAAAATAATGGTAATACCCGAATTTCATGTCGGATGAGTCCTACAGTTTGGGATTTGGGTAAGGTGTAGTAAATATCATTCCTCTCAGGGGGTCATTGATCAGTAATCATTTTTTGAGCCCCTTCTGTGTGGAAGTCACGGTGGAAATGTAAATAAGATCCTGAAGCCTCATGGTTTAGAATTCCTTCGTTCATAAATGAATTCATCAAGATGCCAGTAGAGAGAGAGACTCTGCTACGTGCATGGTATTGCCCGCTGGAGTAATAGCAGGGCAAGAAAAAGATTTTTAAAAAAATCGTTCAATCTGGTTCTAGCATTGCAGGATCTCCAGCTCTTGGATTTCAGTCTGAGTCGTCTTTTATATTTTAGTTTTTCAACCACAGCACGTTGCTCCTAGTGGCAATGGAGTAGACCCCTGCTGAATTATCTGTTAAGCTTCTTTCAGTTCATCAATGCGCTGTCTTCTGGGCAGTTTCCACCACCCCTTCTCCTGGAAGATGACTGCTTATTTTCAGTTCTTAGTTGAGACATGATTTCCTCTGGGAAGTCTTCTCTGACAACTTTAAGGTGGTTTCTTACTCTTCTTTTGTGCTTTTCTCTCCGGCTGGACTATTCTTGTGCCCATTTTCTTTTTAAACCCGTGAATCCCTTTCAAAGGTCAGCTGTATGAAGCAAGAAGGCATGCGTATTTTATTATTGCATCCTTACCTGTTCAGCGATATTGATTTAGTGTCTATTATATGCCAAGCACATCAGTAGGCACTGGCTATATAGCAGTGAACAAAACATAACAGCCAGTCTGGAAAACAGTATGGAGGTGCCTCAAAAAGTTAAAAATAGAACTACCCTACAATACTGACATTGCATTACAAGGTATTTACCCAAAGGATAAAAAAAAATAGTAATTCAAAGGGATCCGTGCACCCCAAGGTTTATAGCAGCATTAGCTACAGTAGCCAAATTATGGAAATAGCCCAAGTGTCCATTGACTGATGAGTAGGTAAAGAAGTGGTATATATATACAATAGAATATTCCTCAGCCATAAAAAAGAACGAAGATTTGCCATTTGCAATGGTGTGGTTGGGGCTAGAGAGTATTATGCTAAGTGCAATAAGTCAGAGATGAGACACATACCATCTGATTTCATTCATAAGTGGAATTTAAGACACAAAACCAATGAGCAAAGGGAATAAAAAAGAGAGGGAGGCAAACTAAGAAATGATCTCTTAACTCTAGAGAACAAACCGATTGTTACCAAAGGGGAGCTGGGTGGGGGAAGGGTCCAATATGTGGTGGAGAGTAAGGAGTGCCCTTGTGATGAGCACCGGGTGTTGTATGGAAGGTGTTCAGTCACTGTTTTGTACCCCTGAAACTAACAGCACACTGTATGTTAACCAAACGGACTTTAGAAAAACCAGGAAAGAAACCATAGACTCTATTTCACGGGGCTTATGTTCCGTAGAATGAGACAGAAAATAAATAAATAAATGTGTAGTAAGTCAAGCAGTACCAAGTGCTGTGAAGACATATAGAGAGGGATCAGGGGATAAAGTAAGTGACTGAGGGAAGGCAGGGCTCTCTTAGATAAAGAGGTCAGGAAGGTGTCTTTGAAATGATGCTACTTGAGGTGATGTAGAGGAAGGGAGGGACAAAGCCACAGGGACAGAGTGTGCCTGGAAGAGGGACAGTGAGTGCGAAGGTCCTGAGCTGAGAGCGCATGTGATGTGCTGAAGGAGCAACAGGGAGGCTTTTGTGCTTGGAACAGGGTGACTGTGCACAGGTGGCCGAGAGCATTGAGATGCGAGGTCAGAAAGATCTACAGGGTCACATCACCTAGGACTTGGCAGGCCAGAGTACGCCTAGCACTTAGCACGCACAATAGGTGTTTAAGGAGCACGAAGCTGATACTGTTTGACGGAGGCTGGGAGTATAAGAGCAGTGTTATCTAATCATCTATTAGTATATTATTATTAAAGTACTTGGCGTAGTGAGTTAAAACTTGGCTGCACGAATCGCCAAGGGATCTTTTCAAAAGGCTGATTGTGGGTCGTGTGGCTGATGCGTGACATCAGGATCTCCGTGGGGGGCATCCGGATTTTTAAGTCTCCTTAGGTGAGTGCAGACAAGTATGAGAATCATCAACTTAGATCACTGGTTCTCAAAGTGTGCGCACCACCCAGCAGCATGGCAGATAATCAGAAATACAAATTCTCTGGCCCCACCTCTTACCTATTGAATCGGAAACTCTGGGGGTGAGACTAAGCAGTCTGCGTTTTAAGAAGTCCTCCAGGTGCTTCAGATGTGTGCTAATTTTGGTGGATCAGAGCCTCAAAGGAATGGGCCACATGCGGGCAGAACAGATGCTAGTTTTGTGGTTTTAATTGTGGAGGGCTGTGTTTCTGTGCTATGGGTGCACTGACCAGAATACCTAACATTTTGCCGTTCGAAAACTGTTTCTTGGGATTACACTTTCTCTCTCTCGTAGCCCTTTGTTTAAATAAGACATTCCTCGGGGTAACACATCAAGCCGTTGTTACTCATTTATTGTAAATGAGCTTATGACAATGATTTAGCTGACAGAATGGGTCTTTTTGAATACAAGAAGGGCTGAAGTTAGAAAAGGTTTCTAGCAAAAGATGCGGATGAGACAGTGGCACAATCTTCCTATAGTCTTAAAAATATCATTAGTAGGTTGGTAGATTTAAGAAGATTTTAACAGTCTAAATACAATTTTCCAGCATTTCTTTAAGAATATTTGAGAAATCTTTTATTTTTTATGTTAATATGTTTATTTGTGCACCTGATTCTGTATTATCTGTGTCTGGGAACAATGATTTAGACAGTCACAAACTTGAAGTAACACCAGTATTTGTGATCAGTTAAAAGTGGAAAACTTGTTCAGATTGTTCTTTAAGGAAATCAGGCCTTGCCATTTTTTCTCTGGTATCACTTTTCAGGACATTTCCATATGGAAAATACCCTCTTTCATCCTCCTATGGAATGCTACATTTTCTTTCACACAACTCCAATATTAATATGTACATTAGAGTTTCTTTTTCCTTTCCTCTTATCTGAGAATAATGATGAGTGAGAGAAAGTGAATTATATAGCTCAGGGCCACTGCAGAGAGGCCGAATTTGAACACTATGCTAATTCTGGATTTAGTGTTCTTATCAATCCAGCAGGTTCATTCAGATTTAAGAATGCAGTATGAAAGTCTTTTGTTGTCCTGCGACACAAGTTTTCTCTTCTAGAGAAAAATCAGCTTCTTCATAAAGGCTTAACCAGAGGCGATACCTGGTATTGTCTGCCAAGTGCAAGCAATAGATCTTTGAAGCACTTGAATAAAATTAGTACCTTGGCTGAGAACAGGAGAAAAAATAAGCTCGAAAATAAGGATAATACAGTTCGCAAAGAGAGACTTCACATGGCAGAGGGTTTCATTCAGCTTGGGGTCAGAGGACTCCAGCCGTAAGTAGCACTTGAAACGGAGCAAATGTAGATGTGGAAAGTAGGTCCTGGTGCGTCCCGTTAGTGTCCTCTTGCATCCCGCGTGAAGGTGGCTGACTAAAGCAGGGTGAGACCTGCAGACACACATCAGAGCTGTCTGGGGGATTTTTACTTTACTTTACTTTACTTTACTTTACTTTACTTTACTTTACTTTGTTTTATTTTATTTTATTATTTTACTTTACTTTACTTTACTTTAATTTAATTTTATTAATTTAATTTTTATTTTATTACTTTATTTTATTTTATTATTTTATTTTATTTCTATTATTTTATTTTATTATTTTACTTTTATTTACTTTTATTTTATTAATTTAATTTAATTTAAATTTTATTTTATTATTTTATTTTATTATTTTATTTCTATTATTTTATTATTTTACTTTTATTTAGTTTAATTTTATTTTATTAATTTAATTTAATTTAATTACTTTATTTTATTTTATTATTTTATTTTATTTCTATTATCTTATTTTATTATTTTACTTTTATTTTATTAATTTAATTTAATTTAAATTTTATTTTATTTTATTATTTTATTTTATTTTACTTTATTTTATTTTATTTTTTATTTCATTATTTTATGTTCATTTATTTGAGAGAGAGAGAGAGAGCATGCCGTCAAGGGAGAGGCAAGAAAAGAGGGAGAGAGAGAGAATCCGAAGAAGGCTCTGCACTAACAGTGCAGAGGCCTGTGCAGGGCTCGAATTCAGACCGTGAGATCATGACCTGAGCTGAAATTAAGAGTCAGCCTCTTCACCAACTAAGCCAGCAAGGCACAGCACTCTCTGTGGGGTTTTTAAATGAATACATTTCTCTCCATATCATTCAACCAAGCAGTATTTTTATTTTCTTTATTTTTTTTTAATTTCAAACTAAATTTCATTTTATTTATTTATTTATTTATTTATTTATTTATTTATTTATTTATTTTTAAATGTTTGTTTATTTTTGAGACAGACAGAGACAGAATGCGAGTGGCTTAGGGGCAGAGAGAGAGGAAGACACAGAATCCGAAGCGGGCTCCAGGCTCCGAGCTGTCAGCACAGAGCCCGATGCGGGGCTCGAACCCATGAGCTGTGAGATCATGACCTGAGCTGAAGGCGGACGCTCAACCGACTGAGCCACCCAGGCGCCCCTACCTAAATTTTATTTAATTATTTTATTTTATGTATTTAATTTTTCCTCGCACTATTTTTTTTCAAGAGAAATCTACACCCTTGCTGGGGAGGTGAACAATAACCTTTGCAATGTTATATTGCTCTCCTGAGAATCCTTCTGACAAAACAGTGTTTCCTTAAATGCCAAATTCCTCTCGTCTATTCCTTTTGCAATAGAAACCAACGTTAGCCAAACTGGAAAGTCTTTTTCTTCTTCTCATCTTGTTTTCCAAGCCACCTAAAGCAGTGTCGTTTAGTGGCACACTAAACAGTTTGATGTCTTAAATCTGAACTCTACAGTTCTACGTAGCTATCAGATGTGTTTTCTCCTTTGCATATTTGGAGGCCTCGTTAGTATATTTTAGCACTGCTAGGCATTTATTAGAATCCATCAGTGGCCTAGCATTTTTTTGTTGTTGGATCACGATGGGCACGTACAAATGTATTCATGTAACTGTCCCCAAAGCTACTGTATGGTATGCCCCAAAACCAATATAAACATAATTTTTATTTAATAAAAAATAAAATCATTGTACAACTGATTGGAACTCCAGAGTTAATAAAATGGGGGAAACTACAGTATTAATTCATATTTCAAAAGTATGTATCTGTGTTTGCTCTGAGAGATCAACCCACACATTCTAACACTTACAGAATGCACAGAATACCTGTATATCTACATGCAGACCAACACATTTTTCCCACTTTTTCTTTCTTATACATTGTGGATGCAATGCATCAGGTTTTAATGTCTGTCTCGTAGTATGCAGATATTTACTTAACAGTTTTTGATTTAACACGTATTGATTGGAGGCAGTGTTGTAGTTGCTGTGGATACAAATAAGGTCTATGCATATGGAAAAGGTCTATGTGTCAGGGGGCCTATTTTCTAGTGGGTGAGGCAGAAAATTACCAAGTCAACAAATAAATGAGATAAGAAGAGTGGTAGGTAGAGAAACAGGATAATCCAACAGAGACTGCAAGGGAGATTGTAGAAAATGGCAGGATAGTGTCATAAGATGTTAAACAGGTTGATAGATACATGTAGGTCTATTAAAAGGCAGGCCTTGGGAGGTGAGCTATAAATGATGGGAAAGAACCAGTCAGGAGAAAGCTTGGTAGAAGAGGAAAGAAGTCAAGTCTGTAGGTGGGGAAGAGCTGGGCGTGTTCAAGGAAAAGAAAGAAGGTTACTTTGGAGCGTAGCGAGCAAGGTGGAGAAGGCTGTGTGATACTGGTGAAGGAGGAGCCAGACTCTGAAAGGCTTGGTGGGTCAAACAGGATTGTGGGTTTTATTCTATCAGCAGCAGTGAAGGGATCTCTGTAAGGATCTCTGTGATGGAAGATAAAGACTTGGACAAGAACGTGAGGAGAGACTTACCAAAGATGTATTTTAAAGATAGAACAAGATTATTCACAGTACCCGTATGGATTTACTAACTATTCTCCTCAGATATGCTTTTTTTTTAAAGTTTTTTTTTAATGTTTATTTATTTTTGAAAGAGAGACCGAGTACGAGTAGGGGAGGGACACAGAGAGAGGAGACACAGAATCCAAAGCAGGCTCCAGGCTCTGAGCTGTCAGCGCAAAGCCCAACATGGGGCTTGAACCCATGGACTGCAAGATCATGACCTGGGTTGAAGTCGGTCACTTAACTGACCGAGCCGCCCAGGCATCCCTCTCATCACATATTCTAAACATAGCCCAAAGAATGTTCCTTTTGAATGTCTACAATATTACCTTGGAACAAAGATTACTTAACCATCAAGGAAATCTTGATAAAATCAGTTATTTAATAAAGATAATGGCAAATGGACAGAAAAGTTTAAATTTGAGACCAGATATTTCAACATATGCATATTAAGTTTAGTTTCCTGTTTCATGGTAGAGCTGAAATATTGCAGCAGGAAAGATAGAATTTCACACACACACACACACACACACACACACACACCTATGTTTTATATCCATCACATCTTAAGAAATGAAAGCATTACCACGTGGCATTTAAGCAATTTCAGGAAGTGCTGTGTTCACCTCTCCTGTGGACTGAATATTTGTGTCCCACCTAAATTCATGTTGAAATCCTAACTCCCAAGGTGATGGTATTAGGAAATGAGATTTTTGGAAGGTGATGAGTACCCCAATAAAGAGGCTCAAGGCAGATCCCTCACCATCGAAGGCACTCGAGTCTACTGTCAGAGTATGACCATTAAACATCAGCAAATTAGACAATGTAGTTTCAATGTGTGACAGTCATTGAAAACAGCACATGTCTAACTCAGAAATGTGAGAAAAACCATACATACCTACCTTCTTTTGGATCTTGGCATCATCATCCAAAAGCTACAGTTAGGCTTATAATACAGGCTGACAATCCCTTGGGAACATTAGTTCCGACGGACAATCCAGGAAGAACTATGTGATGCCTAAATGGAGGGAACACAGCCAGATGTATTAATTTGATAGATAAAAATATGATTAGGGGCGCCTGGGTGGCGCAGTCGGTTAAGCGTCCGACTTCAGCCAGGTCACGATCTCGCGGTCCGTGAGTTCGAGCCCCGCATCGGGCTCTGGGCTGATGGCTCAGAGCCTGGAGGCTCTTTCCGATTCTGTGTCTCCCGCTCTCTCTGCCCCTCCCCTGCTCATGCTCTGTCTCTCTCTGTCCCAAAAATAAATAAAAACGTTGAAAAAAAAATTTTAAAATATGATTAAAAAAAGAAGGAAGCATGTGCAGTGGATAAGAGTATTGGCTTTGGGCACAAACAAACCTGAGTTTTATTCATGGCTCCACAAACTAGGTCCTGTACGATTTTAAACAGGTTGCTTTACCTCTTGGAGCCTCAGTTACTTCTGTATACTGTAGGTAATAATACCCATAGGCTGTAAGGAGAAAAGGAATGAATCAACACACAGAAGGTGCTTAGTAAAGGTCAGATGAAAGGTCTCCCTGATGACCTTTTTAAAATTGTAATTCCTTCACCTTTCCCAGTGTTCTGGATTCTCCCATACCTTGCTCTACTTTTTCTTTTGTTATGTAACACTTTATCACCTTTTAAAATACAATGACATTAATTCTGCTTATTGTATTTTTTGCTGTGTCTCTCCTGGCTAACATAAGCTTTGCAATAGAAGAGACCTTTGTTTGCCTTTGTTCACTGTGTATTCCAAGACTGCAGAACAATGCCTGACACATAACCACAAATGGATATATTCAAGGAACGTCATGAAGTTCAGCTAATAATGAAGTAATAATCAGTGTTGACTTTTAATTCTGCTTTCCTGGATTCTCACATTCCTCTCAAGAGACAAGGCAGCTCCCTGGATAATAGAAAGAGAGCAAGGAGAAAAGTCTGAACCAGTGGTTCTTGGTCTTCACTGAACATGAGAATTGCCTAGGGGGCTTTTTAAAAATTCAGATTACCAGGCTACAGCCTTCAACAAGAGCCAGAATCGGATGAGGCCAGGATCAGGCTCTAGTATTTAATTTGTCTTTGTTTGGGGGCGCCTGGGTGGCTCATTCGGTTGAGTGTCCGACTTCGGCTCAGGTCATGATCTCACGGTCTGTGGGTTCGAGCCCCGCATCGGGCTCTGTGCTGATGGCTCAGAGCCTGGACCCTGCTTTGGATTCTGTGTCTCCCTCTCTCTCTGCCCCTTCCCTGTTCATGCTCTGTCTCTCTCTGTCTCAAAATAAATAAAAACATTAAGAAAAATAAATAAAAAAATTTTTTTTGTTTGTTTTAAATTTCAGTGTGTAGACAAGTTTGAGATCCACTGATCTAAAGCCATGGCTGCTACAGTTGCTACAATTCCCAACCAAATTATGCTGGTCATTGACACTTATTATTTCCTAATCCAGTTCCTTCTTCCTGGCAGCGAAGATTGGCAGTGATGATAAGACAATGTGAGCATGCAAAACCCCTTGACATTTTTGTACTAATTTTTAAGCATATTGATAGAAGAAACAATAAATGCGTTCAAGATCCGCAAGATGAAAACATACAAACTCAAAATCGGTCTTTTTTTTGAATTGAGATAAATTGGCGTATAACATCACATTAGTTGCAGGTGTGCAACATCATAATTGAGTCTTTCTATACACTGGGAAGTGATCATCACGATAAGTCTAGTTACCATACATAACCATAAACTAACCCCCCTTACCCATTTTGCCTACCCTTCAACACTTTCCCCCCGATAGCCATCAGTCAGTACCTGTGTACCCAGTCTCTGTACCTATGAGTTTTGTTTTGTTTTTTATGTTCTTCATATAAGTGAAATCATATAATACTTATCTTTCTCTAATTTATTTCACTAAGCATAATATTCTCAAGCTTCATCCATGTTGTTGCAAATGGTGGGATTTACTTTTTTATGGCTGAATAGTATGATGTATAGATAGATATCTATATATCACATCCTTTTTTATATATTCATCCATCTATGCACATTTAGCTTGTTTTCATATCTTGGCTATTGTGAATAATGCTGCAATGAAAATTGGGGTGTGTATATCTTTTCAAATTAGTGCTTTCATTTTCTTTGGATAAATACCCAGAAGTGGTATATAGCTGGTTTATATGAGAATTCCTTCTTTTTAATGTTTACTTGTTATTATTATTTTTTTTTTTTTTTTTTGAGAGAGAGAGAGGGAGAGAGGGAGACAGCAGGGTGGGCCAGAGAGAGAGGGGCACAGAGAATCTTAAGCAGTCTTTGTGCTGTCAGCACAGATCCTAGTGTGGGGCTGGAACATATGAACCATGAGACCATGACCTGAGCCAAAGTGAAGAGTCAGATGCTTACTGAGCCACCAGGTGCCCTGGAATTCTGTCTTTAATTGTTTTGAGGAATCTTCATGCTGTTTTCCATAATGGCTGCACCAGATTACATTCCCACCAACAGTGGATGAAGGTTCCTTTTTATTTATTTATTTTTTTTAACATCTTTATTTATTTTTGAGAGACAGAGAGAGACGGAGCACAAGCAGGGGAGGGGCAGAAAGAGAGGGAGACACAGAATCTGAAGCAGGCTCCAGGCTCTGAGCCATCAGCACAGAGCCCGATGCGGGGCTTGAACCCACCAACTGTGAGATCATGATCTGAGCCGAAGTCGGATGCTTAACCAGCTGAGCCACCCAGGTGCCCCAATGAAGGTTCCTTTTTCTCCACATCCTTTCCAACCCTTGTTATTTCTTGTCTTTTTGATCAATTTTAGTTTTTTGTGTCATTAAAATTCTTTCTTGTCATTATCTCACATCTTACTAAGAGACTTGTTGATGGAACTGGAGGGTGTTTTGCCAAGTGAAAAAAAAGTCAGTCAGAGAAAGACAGATATCACATGTTTTCACTCATACGTGGAAGCTGAGAAACTTAACAGAAGACCGGGGGAAAGGGAGAGAAAAAAAGTAGTTACAAACAGAGAGGCAAACCATAAGAGACTCTTAAATACAGAGAACAAACTGAGAGTTGAAGTCGGGGAGCAGGGGGGCGGGAAAAATGTGAGATGGGAATTGAGGAGGGCACTGGGTGTTGTATGTAAGCGATGAATCATGGGAATCTACTCCCGAAGCCAAGAGCACACTGTATACACTGTATGTTAGCTAACTTGACAATAAATTATGTGCTTGCGTGTGTGTGTATGTATATATATATATTTTTTTAACTTGTTTAGTTACCGAAAGTCTAATTCTCCTGAGTCAGCTGTTCTGTGGGTTATTTTCACTCACACAGTCCAAAGAATGTGAAGCGTTCTGTAGGGCTGCTAGCTGTCTTCCTTGTGTTGTCTGGCCACAAAGAACGAGTGAATGGTACATCGGTTCGCTTATTATAATTCTATCAAACGCACTGTAAAAAATCCATTTCTTTTGAGTGTTGCTCACAGAAATTTGGAGTATAATCTTTACCGCCGGCATTAGTTTAACTACAGATAAGGGAAATGTGATTTCCTGAAATTCATCAACTCAGCGTCAGGCTAAAAGTTCACTGAGATCCCGAGGTTTATTTATTATAGCCGCTCACTGGAAGATTTCTCTCTATAAGAATATAGTTTATTTCAAGTAATGATAGTGCATCTTAAGAATGCCCAATAGAGTTTAATGATAAAAGTGGCCCCTTGCCTACACTGCACGAGTCTCTGGCCTCCTACTAGTGTTTTATCTCTTTTCCTACTCCTCTGTTCTTCTGTTCTCTACGGAGATGACCTTCGAGGCAGTCCATGGCTATCTGTGCTTCACAGTTTTGGACACATCTTCAACCCTCAGGACCTAACGCTATCTTTCTCCTCAGGCTTCAGAAATTTATGGTATCCAGGCAAACCACTCACCCAGGATTTACTCACACATTCGGAACAACCTGTAGCTAATACCCGCTTGAATAATTCTTAATGATATTATATGTCTCCTTCGAATTCTGTTTATAATCCACTCTGAGTATTTTCCCACACCCCTCCCTTTCTTACACCTCAGATGTACTTCATAACATTTTTTTCCTGTATCCTCATAGTCCTGAAAAATGGGAATCAAATTGAACTCCTATCTTTATCAAATATTCAGTTTCTCACCCATGTGTCATCAGATTTGCCATTTCTTCATTTGAAATACATTTCACGTTTGCCCCTGACTCTCACATCCTGTTGCTACTATCTTACTGAAAGCTATAGCTGTACCAACATGCACATACAATAGTTTCTCAACTCAAGAACTCTCGTCCCTTCCCCCACTAATGGGTGTGCCATTTAACTTCCTGCCTACTGTCCACAAGAACACACACACTTATTAGGTCTATATGAATTTTAGATTTATCTGCCTGAAAGATTTCCTACCTAGCTTTATAAAAAAATATCTTCAATTGTAGGCTGTCTGGCCTCTGCATTTGTAGATGTTTTCCCCGTCTCTCTCTTCTTCTACATATGTACACATTTTATTTTATTAACAGGGGCACAAATTTTACTCTTGGTGGTTTCAGCTCACATTCCAGTGTCTCCCTTAGTACTTTTCTTCGCTGTGTTCTGTATTGACTGTGAATAAATCTTGAAATTTGCTCCATCCAGATAGCTGTCTGAGGGCAGGAGATCCGTGTTATATTTTTTTCATTATGGAAAGTACATTCACTCATGTGAGAGAAACCACCATGCTGGAAGCCGAACTGCTTTAATATCTTTTCTTCCTCAAAAGCTTTGATTCAGCGTTTGTATTTCTTTTCTCAACCCAACTCTGAATAGTGGGCTCTGTATCCAGACTGTTTCTTGACTTTGAAATCATCAAATTCTTGTTTCTTTGGTGTGTAAAAAATTAAAATGCTTATAAATTAGACAAATTACACTTTACTTCTGCCAGCACCTTTTATAGATGATACCAAGTGATATTATTTTCCCCTAAACTCTCAGATTATAAAAATTGATGATGAGGATATTATGGGGATTTTTAAGGAACTAAATTTTTACTCGTAACTCCTGGTTATAACTTTGAAGAAATCTTTTTTAGGATACTCAAAATAATGGCATCTCGGTGCCTCAGTCTGTGCAATGAAAACAAATGTAAGTTTATCTCCTTATAAGCTCAGAGAACTAAAATAAATGTATTTCTTAGCGCTCCTCTAAAGTTATGTGGTGCCAAGACATGGGTTTATTTGAATTCATTCATCTAATTTAAAAGCTGTGCCAGGCTAAGACTTTCTAGATTGTACTGGAAAGAGTTACCATGGCTCTGAGCCAAAGGTAATTATCAGAACGTATATTTGCAAGGCACTCTTCTTGATAAACATATTGTTCCCCTTTGACTTTTCAAATGTTGAAAGAAATAATTCATTGCAGGAGGTGACGAGGGTATAGTGTGAAAAGTTTATTTTAAAAGTTCTATAATAGGGGCGCCTGGGTGGCTCAGTCGGTTAAGCGGCCGACTTTGGCTCAGCTCATGATCTCACGGTCCGCGGGTTCGAGTCCCGCGTTGGGCTCTGTGCTGACAGCTCGGAGCTCGGAGCCTGGAGCCTGGAGCCTGCCTCGGATTCTGTGTCTCTCTCTGTCTCAAAAATAAATAAAAACATTCAGTGTCTAGTGCGGTGCTGGTCACTTAAGAGGCCCTCAATACACTCTAATGAATGCGAATTCATTACAAAATGTCCGCAGCTTAATCACCTCAAGTAAAATGTACCCCGAAGTAGGAAAGAACATCTGAATAAAACCCGTTTTTATTTGTGGATTCAAACGCATTGTTTGAGCACATTTGGAAACTAGATGCAGAAATGCACATTAAGTAAATGCGTACGCATACTTTTTTCTTTTTTCCAAGGGGAGCTTCCTTTTGCATGGTTATATTATTGTTTATTTGCTTCTGCATTCATGCATTAAGATGGATGCTGAAATAATAATGCTGTGTCACACCGCGTGCTGGACAAAGAATCATTTGAGTGTCGGGAATGGAACACTGCACTGCAGTGAGGTAGGAGCCTCCAAAAAGGAGGTCATTGCAGATCAAGGAACTGCGTCCCAGCGGCCCTGGAGGGGTTTGCTGGACCCTTTATGATCGAGCAGTCGAGAGGAATAATGAGAAGATGAAGGGAAGTAAACCAAGAGACATAATTTATGCAAGTGTGGAGACACCTGCTAATTTGTCATTTCCCCCTCAATTGCTGTGAAACCTCCACGCAGTGCACACCCAGAGTTTGCCTTCACCTGCCCGATGGACCGTGGTTCAAGTTTAATCCCGGAGCATCCGCCGACTGTACCTGAACAGCATTCATTTTCTATGACGTCTAACAGAGAATATTCAAAGAAAATACGCTTAAAACATGAAAAGTTGCACTCGATTAAAAATATATGTATTTATGTTGCTCCTTGGTGTGCATAAAATTTTTGACTTATTGGTTACAACTGACCTCTACTTTCACGTTTACAAGAAAATGAGCCCTGCATGTTGAAGGTGGAATTCTTCATTGTACTCCAATAAATATTGAGCAAAGCACTTGCTAGAATCTTTGGGCACGAAACAGACAAGTGAGACACAAATTCTGTCCTCTAAGAGCGATTTAGTCGGGGCTTAAAAATCACTCTTCCTATGGAATAATAGACACCAAAGTGCCAAAAGGGACCCGGCACAGGTTCTCCGGGTGGGAGAGATCGTACCCAGATGATCACCGTGCGATGCCTGCAGGGAACAGCAGCCTTTAAGGCACATCTTGAAAGAGTGTTTGAGGAGTCAACACGTGTGAGAGAAAGGCACTGGCCCAGGCTAAAGCGTCTTAGTAAACACAGGACATATTTAAAACATTTTAAGTTGTTCTGTTTTGGAGAGTATGCTGCAGTATAATACAGAGTTTAATGTGTTTTGAAAATGTGAAGAAATCCTTTCGCAGGTTTTACCTTTTCAAAAACTAAATTTCAGGGCACCTGGGTGGCTCAGCCGGTTGAGTGTTGGACTTCAGCTCAGGTCATGACCTGGCGGTTTGTGAGTTCAAGCCCCACATCGGGCTCACTGCTGTCGGCACAGAGCCCGCTTCAGATCCTCTGTCCCTCTCTCTCTGCCCCTCCCCTGCTTGCCCTCTCTCAAAAATAAATAAAAACATGAAAAAAATTAAATTTGGAGCTAACTGTGGACTCCTGGGAAGTACATCCATAGTACAGAGTCTCGAGTACCCATTACTCAGCTTTCCCCAATAGTGACATCTTATACAACTATAGGAGAATATCAAAACCAGGAAATTGACTCTGATATATTACCATTAGCTGGAACGCAGACCTTACTCAGTTTTCTCTATTTTTTCAACTTGTATTCATTTGTATGTGTGTGTTAGTTTTTATCAGAGGAATAATATAATTGGAGTTGGGCTTTAAGAAGATTATCTGGCAACAGTATACAGACAAGACTGGAAGCCAGGAGATCAAATAAAAAATTATTACAGTAAGTACACCACAGGGATAATGAGATCCTCTAATAGATAATGCCCAGCACAGTGCCGGATGCAAGGAAACTGCTTAGTGAGTGAGTCAGATTTATATTTCTGGACTGCATTTTTTCAAGTTACACACAAAAAATGCAGTTCCTTTGCCATTTGACAATGTGTGTGCAATAACAGAAATCAGAGGAATAACACATAGTCAAGAACCCAGTGAGGTTCTTAGACCAGCACAGTGAGCAGCGTACCCAGAAACCCAATACAAGGAGACTAGAAAAACGGGACGATTCTCATCTGGCAAGAGGTGGGTTAGCTCAGGTCAGAGAAAGATCAGATGGTCGTAAATCTGCAATCAAGAGGGATAGATGAGGAGCAAGGATGCACGGGCTTCCTGCCCTGACTGCCCAGTGAAAGTTTCATCGTTTCCACCTGAGCCTGCTGACAGCTAGCTGTAATCTCAACATTAAAAAAAAAAAATCTGCTTTTTCAATCCCAGGCCTTTAAAAAAATCCAATCTCCTATGAGAAAATTCAGAAGAGGGTTCTTCGCGGTTTTTAAATTGAAATAAATGCAAAGAGAATTTGCCAACACTGCGCATCTCCTCGTGCACTCAATATAAGGATCAGATAATGTTGTTTCTCTTAGGCCTCAAAATCTCCTATAAATATTTCAATATTTGCTGGGTAGACAAAATGGGAGTTTGTGGAAGTTAAAATATGTCATTTGCTGGCTGAAGGATTATGAGCAAGTTATTTAAACATTTTCTAAAACGTAACGACCTTGTCAGTAATATAAAAATGTTGGAGTCAAAGGTGTCCTTCTCTTCTAACACTCTCAAAAAAATCTCATTTTGTTAATTCCCGCATACCTTTTTATCACTGTTCAACTTTTGTTCAGCATTTAGTGGTGATTGGTGACTAGCACCCAGTAAATATTCAATGCGTGCTTTCTGAATGAATTATTTGGAGATTCTTAAGTACAATAAAGCTTCTTTCAAGAATTTTAAGTAGTTTTGAGATCTTAATGGAGTGAAACTCTATTCAGCATGAAATCTTTGCCACTTGGCCTTTTTGTCCTTTATTTTTCATGTGTTTAAAAAATATGAAAGTCACTTGAACTCTTTGGGATTCAGTTTCTTATCTGTAAATATGGGAATTGAGCTTTTAAAAGTGTTTCTATTCTTGAAAACCAATGGCATTAATTAGTGGAAAAATTATGCACATCTCATGTAGCAGTATTTCAAACTAAATTCCACTTGGTTCCTTAACTCTACTTGTATAAGTTGCAAACGTACTTTTAATAAAATTCACAAAATAACGCACTTAAATTAAATTTGTCTACATATTTAATCACATTACTTGTTAATAAGTACAAATATAATGAACTATAAAAATAATAGCTACCATTCAGTGCGTCTTTTACTAAGTTGCAAGCATTGGGGTACCACTCTTTTACTCAGGAAGTCCAAGGCCACTGAGATTAACTCTCCTGTGCAAGGTCGCACATTCAATAAGCGGTGTAGTCAGGATTTTCACATAGGTAGCTGGGCTTCAGGGCCGTGTAGTTCGCCACTACTCCCATTGTAGGTCACTGTGTGCCACTTCCAAGATGGAAAAGAGAAAGGCTCTGAATATTATTTTCTGAGTTAGGCAATAGAACAATAGTTGAATGTCTTCTTGGTAACCTTGAACAATAGCTTGAACTCTGAACTTCTAACAGCCTCTCCTGATCCTAGAAACTCTGCTGAACTGCAAAGCCAGCTCGCATTTGGGGACATTCCAATCAAGGGATATAGATAACTTAGGAACCAGAAATAGCCATTTACCTTAGTTCATCTGAAGAAAGAATCTTTCCGAAGTAGCCAGCTTGCTCTTTGACTACCAGAGCTATCCATGCAGTCTGATTAGTTGTTCGGAATTATCCTTCTCCTGAAACATAAGAACGTAGCTGGCAAATTATTTCAGTTATTTTTTTTTTTAATTTTTTTTCAACGTTTATTTATTTATTTATTTATTTATTTATTTATTTATTTATTTATTTATTTTTTAAGACAGAGAGAGACAGCATGAACCGGGGAGGGGCAGAGAGAGAGGGAGACACAGAATGGGAAGCAGGCTCCAGGCTCTGAGCCATCAGCCCAGAGCCTGATGAGGGGCTCGAACTCACGGACCGCGAGATCGTGACCTGGCTGAAGTCGGACGCTTAACCGACTGCGCCACCCAGGCGCCCCTTATTTCAGTTATTAATCATGAGTCTCATTTCAATGGATACGAAATGTTCCAAACACTGTAAGCTCCACATTTATTTGCTGCTCAGGAAGGTCGATATCTGCTCAGAAGTTTGAGGAAAATAGTTCAATACTTCTATATTTGTGAATCTCCTAGGAAATATGCACCTAATTTTCAGGATTTTTCAGGTATGACCTCCCTTCATAGTGTACATGTATAAAATAGAGTTACTCAACTGTATGCTTTTAAGTCATTAAATGGTTTTGTATAAACTAATCCTCAGATATCAGCATGAAAATACCAATGTTTTAAATTAAACAAAACACTTCTATTTTTGCCTCTTTTTAGCTCTTCCCTATTCTCTCCTCAAAGAATGATTGAATTATACCATATTGACCGTTAGGTTCTTGTTAATATGTGTAGTAATACAATACTGAACAGATTGTGTTGAAGTTGGAGTTTAAGCTCTTGACATGTGCTGAATTCAACAGATAGGTTAATAGTAAAACAAACAAAAAACATTTTTTTAAAGCATCTGAGTAAAGAAAACAAAACAAATTGCCGTCACACTCATTTTCCTCCCTAGAACATTGGATCCCAAAGGCCCTACATAGAGAAATAATTCCTTGGGCTTTTAATAGGTGTTACTGTAAAGAGTTTGAGGGGCTAGTTAAATAAAGTTGAACAGATTTTACTCTCACAGAACTTTTTACTGTCTTTAACATCTAATTTATTTAATGAAATGCTTTCCAAATCTAACTTGACCATTATCGAACATTTCATGGGTATGTTTCATGGAACCACAATAATATTCAGATTAGTAGTCTTCAGGAGAAGCTGGACCTTAGAATCACTTAGTGAGTTTATAAAGAATATCTGTGCCAGGAGCAATCAAGTCTGAGTCTTTGGAGGATGGGAATCTACAGTAGACAGAACAACAGCCCCCCAAAGATGTTTTCTTTGTAATCCCTAGAATTTGTCCCATGACAAAGGGGAATTAAGGTAACAGATGGAATCAGTTTTGTTAACAAGCTGACCTTCGATTATTCTGGAATATCCAGGTGGTCCCAATGCATTCATAGGGGTCCTTAAATGTGATAGAGGGAAGGAAGCAGGTGATTCAACGTGAAGGTGAAGCAGAGTGAGGAAGACTGTCTGAGGTGCAACAGGCTTTCAAGTCAGAGGAAAGGGGGCCTCAGGCCAATGAGTGCAGGCAGACATTGGGAGTCAGAAAAAAATGAAGAGAATAGATTCTCCCTTAGAGCTTAGAGAAAGAAAACAGACCCACCAACCTCGTGAGGTGTGTCCAGTGAGAATCATTTTGGACTTCTCTCCAAAGCAGTAAGGTAATAAATTTATGTTGTTTTGAGTTGCTAAATTGGTAGCAATTTGTTACAGCAGTCTGAACACAGGACCCAAGCCTTGGTAATTTTTAAGAGCTATTGGGTGATTGTAATTTGCAGCCAGGTTGAGAGGCACAGATAGACAATGAGTATGTCAGCTTATTGGAATCTAAAAAATTATGTATTAAATGCTAGTTACTGGCACCCACCACCAGGGTTTCAAAATCATGTTCAAAATATTAACTTACTTAATATTCATAACTTGATAAGATTGGAATCTTAATTATGAGAAGCACAGATTTTTTTTTTTTTGAAGGAAGTTGTCTAATGTTACCTAATAACTATGGGGCAGGCTTCAAACTCACACAGGCTGGCTCCCATAACCTCTTTCTTAGTTGATTCTAGTGTAGAGCCTCAGTAGTTCTATTTTTTTTTAAGTTTATTTATTTTGAGATAGAGGGAGAGGGAGTGTGTGTGTGTGTGTGTGTGTGTGTGTGTGTGTGTGTGTGAGACAGCAAGTAAAGGTATAGAAAGATAGGGACAGAGAGAATACCAAGTAGGTTCCATGCTGTCAGCACAGAGTCTGATGCGGGCTTGATCTCACGAGCCATGAGATCATGACCTGAGCAGACATCAAGAGTCGGAGACCTAATTGTGTGAGCCACCCAGGTACCCCTGGGTAGTCCTATTTTCAACATTAGCATTAGAATCCTTGACTATTTTGTGAGTGCCTTGTTAACAGAAAAAGTAGAAAGTTAGAAATGAAAACTGCCAGTGAGAATGAAAACATGGATGGATAATAATGAAAAATATAAAATCATTCATTGTTTAAGAACAAATTTGGGCGGATTATAAATATTACTAACTGTAGCATTGTTGAGTGTTATTGAGAGTATTACTCCATTGGAGTAGAGTTCATCTTAATAACTCATTTGTTAAGATTCAGTTTTCTTCTGTGTAGTCTCATTAGTGAGAAGAAGTATATGTTTATAAATTCATTATAGTATAAAAATGTAATGTTAATAATAGGAAAGAACATCACTTGATTGAGTATTTAGTAGGTGGGCCATGGGTTTTCAGAACGATTCAAAAAATGTGTTACAGTCTATGTTATGTGCCATATGGAAAACCTGCCTGTTTGCATGTCAGATGTCTTCAATTTATTGAAAAATCAATGGCCGTTTAAAACCAGCTGAAATGTCAACATACTTTGACATTTTGGTGACATACTTAGGAGAAGGACAAAGACACCAAAACAAAGCTATAAAATCCAGTGGAAGATGTATTTCTAATGTAGTCAGATTTTACAAATCGGAAAGGCAAAGATAAAGAGCAAAACCAATTGCCTTGTGATTGGGTACTTGCCATCTCTCTTCATCCACATTAAAGACGATAATACAAGTATATGTTCAGTCTTTGAAATTTCTTCTATTCCTCTGAGGGTTGTAATGAAAAGAGCACTGAACTAAAGACAAAACACTAGCTAGTAGTGTGGCTCTGAATATAAACCATAAAACCACAGCAATTACTCCTGATCTATAAAAGGAGTATTGCACCTGTTTTTTCCCCACCTCCAAGGATTGTTAAAAATCAAAAGACAATGCATGGGAAAGCACTTGGAGAATAGCAAAGCCCTATGTAAATAATTATTCCATGCAACAAGCCACAGTCAATCTTGGCTGCAGACATTCTCTATCCCTGCATCACAAATGACTCCAAAATTTTATAGCTTGAAACAACAGTTATCTCCTAGTATTTTAGGTCAGAAATCTGTCCATGGCTTAATTAAATCTCCTCCCTCATAGTCTCTCACAGGCTGCAGGCCAGGTGTGCAGTGTGGCTATAAGCATCTCCAATTTCAACTGGGGAAGCATGTGCTTCTAAGCTCATTCATATCCTTGTTGGCAGGATTCATTTCCTCATGGGTTATTGCACTGAGGGCTTTAGTTTCTCACTCTGTGTTGGCTGAAGGTTTCCTTCAATTCCTTGGCACATGGGCCTCTCCAATATGGTATCTCGTTTCCTCAGAGTTTGAGAGCCAAGAAAGCAATAGGAAAAATACAGCAAGGTGGAAGTTAAAGTCATTGGTCACCTAACTGTGGAAATGACATCCCATCACTTCTGCTATATTTTATTCATTAAAAGGTAGTGTTGAGGCCCATTTCATACTCAAAGGGAAGTGACAACATGATGGTGTAAATATCAGGAAGTGGGGATCATTGAGGGTCTTCTACCTTTCACATGGATCATCCTCTATTACCTACACATACCCTGGGCTTGGTGGGATTTGAGCTACCACTGAGGACTTCTTTAAAACTTTGCTCAAATGCAGTTCAACCTTCATGGCACAACTCCATTATGATCTCTTTTTGTACGTTCCTTTGAGTTTCTCAGTTATATCTGCTTACCTTACATACCATCTCCTGCTTTTTGTAATTACGATCCTACATTTCATATTATCCATTTAAAAGGACCCTAAAGACAGGAATTGTATCTTACACCTGTTTGTGTTTGCTCAGGGAGCTAAGGACAGTAAAAACTACAAAATGAGCATTCTATGCATATTTATTGAATTTTGTTGTTGTTTTTTTTTAATGCAAAGGTTAAAACCAGCTGTTTTTAGGTCTTTCTACTAAAGGGCTTACTTGAAGCCACCAAGAATCAATGATAACACTTTGAAATCCTCTCACTGCAGGGATTCCTGCCAGTTTTGTTGTTGTTGTTGTTGTTTGTTTGTTTTTCAAAGGACATCTCTGGTCTGCCTTGATTCACTGAGAGCATTAACCTCCAAATAATGGAACCATTTGAGCTCAACAGTAAGGTCCTAGATTTTCTGGCATTTATCCATGGTCAGTGCACACTTATGTTGCGTGAATTTTTTGGTGGCTAAATATTTCTAGTTATTGAGATGTTCTAGAGCAGGCTTAATTTTAAGGCACTATTTCCCTTGAGTATGAAGTTTTAATGAGAAATTTTTCATTTGCATTAACTTACTAAACAACTTACTGTATGGGTGATTATTTTTTAGTGCTACTCTGTTGGTGTGTAAATGGAGCTATACTCCAGAGAAGTCACTTTGATAATAACGTGGATAAAAGACTATCTGGGGATCTATGAAGTTAAATTCGCACAGTAGAATCAGAGCCAACATTTCCACTCCTTTGGGGGTATTTACGAAGTGTAGCCCCACATGCCTAACACTGTAATCTTAGAAGCTAATGGGAGATTAATTCATTTCAATTTAAAAGATTTCAAAGGTTTCACTGGCCTCTCCTCAAGAACACTTACATGGCTCGATAATCTGAAAGTGTTCCACAGGGGTTTTGGGTTAGAAAATCTACTTTTAGTTCTCTTCACTAAAGTTAATCTAAAGAAGTGTTGGAGACAGCATATTTTAGGGCAGCTCACTATAAGATTCTCCACAGAATACTTCTCCAGCCTCTCCCACCCCCTACGTGCTCCTAGCCATTATCATTTCATCCAGCGAGCATTGCAGAAAGTCTGGACTAAATTTGGCTTCTCCTCAAAGCTCTTCCCCCATTAATAGTCCCTGTGTAGGAAACAGCCAGTATTCAAAGTTAGATTTTTGGCTAAGCAAATGGGATTTAATCTATTTGTTCAGTGGTCCATGTACTCGGAAACATCATGGGGTTTGATGCGGTGTGCTGAATGCCAAGTTATAGGAAGCAGTTAGCTTTCTTATGATATTTCACTGCATTTTGATAGAGAAAAATAGTGAACTGATTGAAAAATAAAATTGGGCACGAAGTGAGATTGGATTTTAGTCCCGGCCACATTGAGAGATTCATTTTGTCATTGATTAAGTTATTCTTCCATTCATTTGACAAAAAGTGAGCTTTACTCCTACAAGTGAGGGTAGAATCATTTTACACAATGGTGTCAAAAGGTTCCAGCTTTCCTGGACCTTCTATTCAATAGGTAAATGGATGATGAGCACAGAATCAGGCAGACCTGCATTATGCCAGATGAAAAGTGTTAGTGAAAAAAATAAAGCTTGTAAAGCAACAGAAAGTAACAGTTAGGTGTGTGCAATCACAAAATGGCATAGGAGCACTGACCTGAAGGAAGAGAGCGAGTGTTTATGTGAGTCTTAGGGAAGTGAGAAGCTCTGAAAGAAGCAGGAAACACACAGAGATAAAGGAGGGGAAATTTTGTGGATGTGAATACCATTAAGAAAGCTCAAAAGGAGATATGGGGAGAAGGGTAAGAAACGAAATCTGACAGGTAGGGATTGGTATCCGTATTATATTGGGACAAGTAGGCCCCTGTAAAAACTTTGAATTAGATTGTAAATAGGAGAGAAAGCCATTAGAGGGCTTTAAGCAAAGAGGTCATTTGTCTACTGTTTCAAAAGGATCGATCTGGGAATGCCTGGGTGGTTCAGTTGGTGGAGCGTCCAACTCTTGATTTCAGCTCAGGTCATGATCTTACAAACTGTGAGATGGAGCCATGTGTCGGGCTTTGTGCTGACAGGGAACCTGCTTGGGATTCTCTCTTTCCCTTTCTCTAGGCCCCTCCCCTGGGCTTGCGTGCACTCTCCCTCTCAAGAATAAATGAAGGAATAAATATTTAACAGGATCCATCAGCCTGCTGTTGGGAGAATATACTCCAGGAGAACAGGTTTGGAGGAAAGCAAGAGGCAATAGCAAAAATACAGTTGAAATAAGAGTATTGGACCAAGGTAGTAGCAATTAGGAAAGAAGAGAGATGATTGATCTAGTTCATGGTGTCAACCGATAAGATTTGCTGGTGGAGTGGCACATAGGGTGTTTGAGCAAGTGAGGGTTTAAGGAGGACCCTGATACCAAAGTTGGAAGATGAAAATGGCATTCCTGTAGATAGTAAGACGATGTGATGAACAGACTATGGGGAAGATAGGGGGCTCAGTGTTACAGGTTTTAATTACGAGATGTATGATTAAATTAAGTAGAGCTGTTAAATTGATAGTTGAATGAGTAAGTATATGAATTCCAAACTAAAGGAAATAAATGTAGGCATCTTCAGGATTTAGATAGTGTTTAGAGTTAAGGAACTGGTTGAAATGATTCAAGGGGCAAGTATGTAAATGAAAAGGAAGCTCAAGGACTAAGCCCTGGGGCATGCTAACATTTAGAGACAAGGCAGTTAGGGAGGGCCCAGTGAAATAGGGGCAATGAGACCGTCTGTAAAAGAACTTGGGAGACTCATTGAAATCCTAATATATAGTAAGTCCTGTGATTCCGTGATGAATAAAATAGTTTCTGCCCTTGAGGATTTCACAGTTTACTGGTGCTTTAAGTTATTTATAGAGAGTTGTGTAGAATGTGCTCTGGGCTCAGGAAAGACAAAGGCTGCTATCTCTCACTTTGGGACACCAGCAATGCTTCAGAAATAAAAGGATGCTTGGGGCGCCTGGGTGGCGCAGTCGGTTAAGCGGCCGACTTCAGCCAGGTCACGATCTCGCGGTCCCGGAGTTCGAGCCCCGCGTCGGGCTCTGGGCTGATGGCTCGGAGCCTGGAGCCTGTTTCCGATTCTGTGTCTCCCTCTCTCTCTGCCCCTCCCCCGTTCATGCTCTGTCTCTCTCTGTCCCAAAAATAAATAAACGTTGAAAAAAAAATTAAAAAAAAAAGAAATAAAAGGATGCTTGATCCGGCTTTGCAACAGGACATGAGTTGACCATGTAGATTCGGGAGTGGGGGGCATTCCAGGTGCAAGGGATAGCATGTTTGAAGGTCCCAAATTGGAACAAATAAGTTGGCAAGAGGGCAAGGAGGCAGCAGTCTTAGGAACAAACGCATATTGTGGAGTCACAGTGAACTGGCCTCTGGTACCTCGCGACTGTGTCATTTGGGGGAACTTAATTGCTTTCTGTGCCTCTTGGGTTCCTTATGTATAAATCCTGGTAATTCGTTCCTCCCTTGATTCCTGTGAGGAGTAGGAGTGGGCATCTTCAATATTTGCCTCTATGATGACACGATAGTAGCTGCCCAGTACAGGGTAGTTTCGCTGACCTTGTTCCTGCATCAACCAAGTGCCAGAAGAGTGGCCTTGAGAGCCAAGACTGAAGGAGGTGCCTGCGTATCTTTATTTCTTGGGGGAGAATTGGAAACACTGAAACTAGGAATGTTAGGACCAGACGTTTGATTGTATAAAACAGCTGTCATAATTACCAAGGAAGACTTAGAAGAGGAAAGAAGAAGAAATGAGGAGAGGAAGTGGGGAGATAAAGGCAACGCCCAGGAAGAGGGAGATAATGTAAAAGGGATGGATGGACTGAGGGATGGACAGAAGGGAAGCACAGGAGAGGGGGAAGAAAAAAGAAAAAACAATGCCTCAGCGCTTACATGTGCCATCCATTAGGCTAAGAACCTTAATAGGTACACTACCAATCACTACTCACATTCCCATGAAATGGATATTATTACAACCATTTTACATCTAAGGAAACAGCCTCTCAGAGAGACTGCATCATTGGCCCAAGTTTTCCCGGGGAGTAAGCAGGGTGGACGCTTGGAATGCAGGGATCTCCAGAAAAGCCAGGATTCAGAACCAGGCTTGTCTGAACAGTAGGCAGGGAGAAAGGGTGGCTGCTCACCATCAGTGAGGGCCCCAGGAGAGCCTGAAGAGTGGGTTTTGTAGGAAAAGGGGTGAATTTGTTACTGCCGAGAGACAGTCAGATCATTTCAGCTGAGGCATTGCCACACCAAAAGGTTTTCTGGCTTGCATAGACTAGGTACCTGATTTCATTCACTGAAGAAAACTGGGAGGACCGTGAGAGCTTTGGCAATTTACTAAGATGAAGCTGTTCTTGGGGCTTAAGCTGACTTTTTTATATCACATGGATCACCTGAGCTGTTAGCTCATTTGCTCTGTCAATTCTGGTCTCTGGACCCCTGGCTTTTTTATTATGATTGTGAAATCCAGAATGTTTCCCTCTTCAACTTACTTAAAACTAAAAACTCTGTGAGCCCTTGGAGTTTATTTAGAACTTAGAAATCTCTGCCTTAGTTTTATAAAAGCAAGCTCCCTCCTCCTCCCTGTGCGCGTGCTCACACACACACACACACACACACACACACACACACACAAATAGAAGCCACACTCCAAGGTAGTCCTCTCCTGGAAAAGAGGGCGCAGAAATTTAAATTCTGGGGATTAGTGGGATGCAGGGGAAGATAAGGCTTTAGCAATAAAGTGATTAATTAAAAAGGCAATTTAAAGTTTTTGATTGAAGCTGGAAATTTTGATAGAAAGCTGAATGTTTAATGCTCAGACTTCTCTCCTGAGTTTCAGACCTAAATCCCATTCTCCTGGGTGACTCCCTGGGCGAATCGTCCCCAGGGTGCTTACATGTCTCTGAAGCATTACAGTCAACGTGTCCCAAATTAAACTCGATGTAAAGTTTAAAGATTGGACTCTTCTGTCTAAAAGGCTAAGTCCCAGGGGCGCCTGGGTGGCTCAGTCCGTTAAGCGTCTGACTTCGGCTCAGGTCATGATCTCACAACTTGTGGGTTTGAGCTCTGCAAGGGGCTTTGTGCTGACAGCTCAGATCTTGGAGCCTGCTTCAGATTCTCTGTCTCCCTCTCTCTCTGCCCCTCCCCTGCTTTCTCTCTGTCTCTCTGTCTCTGTCTCTCTGAAAAAAATAAATAAAAAGCCGAGTCTTCATTCTCCCACAGTTGATTGGATATGAATCCAGGCTGCCGTTGCCCTAGTGTATCTCACTTTCCTAGTAGATTCAGACCAGGGTAAACCTGTGTCCTCACCCTCCACCTTGAGGGTGCTTGTCCCATGGAGGGACTATGAGCGAGAGTGAGAGTCTACATGGGTGTGTGTAGTGGACCCATACATGGATCCTTTGTTTCTCACTCACGGGAAGAGCTGTCACTGTTGGAACACGAATAGGACTCTTTGTAAATCCACTTGGTACTTTCTGTGAGCTTCTCAGTGGGAAGAAGTTGATGTGCATCTTTAAGGTTAACTAGGAAAAAAACCACAACATTAATATGCTTGGATAGTTGTTCTAAGCTATACGGTTTTAAGCTATTCAGTGATTTATATGCACAGTGACATAGTAAAACACGATTTGGCTCTTCATGTTTAATTGGGCATTATCACTAACAGTAATATTTGCTAGAGACCCACCAGCGTGGCCAGGAATATATTTTTTTGCCTGGGATCTTGTTGCTTCAAGGGAACCAAATGGCTTTTGGGAATTTGAGAGAGCAAAAAGTTGTGTTTGTTTTTTTTTTTTCCACATAATGTGAGGAGAAAATCAGGCAGATACCTAATGCACGAGTTCTTTGTTTAGATGGTGTAAACTTTGGCCCATTAAGCAAATTGATTGGATGTTCTGAGAATGAGATTGAGAGCGGGAGGGAGGTTTGTCCTTTGGGGTTTGGAAAGAAAAGTAGTGTTTCACACACCATTGTTATTTCTGAGCATGGAATACTTGAGGGAGGGAAAAACCCTTCTGAAATTTGGCAACGGGTTCTTGAGTCATTGAAATAACACTGGTGTGACAGTCTTTTTTTTTTTTTTTAATTTTTTAAACTTTTTTTTGTTTTGTTTTTGAGAGAGAAACAGAGTATAAGCTGGGGAGGGGCAGAGACAGAGAGAGGGAGACAAATAATCGGAAGCAGGCTCCAGGCTCTGAGCCATCAGCACAGAGCCTGACATGGGGCTCAGACTCATGAACCCTGAGATCATTACCTGAGCCAAAGTCAGAAGCTTAACTAACTGAGCCACCCAGGTGCCCCCCCCTGGTGTGCCAGTCCTGAGAGTGATACCTATCTGGGTCCTTGAGCAACCTGTTGAGAAGCATAATTCAGGGGCTTTGGGAAAATTTCCATGATGTGTTCTGGAACTTCTGAAAACGCAGACCAGCTGTCTTTTAATGGTACCTTAAATATGCGCAAAGGCCATTGGCTCCAGTGACAAATATGAAGGAGCATGGATAGGGTTGGGGACAGGGCTTGATTTTACTGAACTTTGTAAACTCAACTGTTACTGTCTGACCAATAGTGGGGAGTGAGACTTGAAAATGAATTGATACTGCTTTGGTCAGCTATGATGATTGGCGGCTAGAATCTGGTCTTGATTTGGCTGAAAATAATAAAGAAATGGGAGTTATCTGATGTACTGAATGTTGTAGAGCAATTCATACTTTGGCACAAAAACTCGTAGTGATCAATAGCTCAGCGAAAATCTGTCCAGAAAAATAAATGACTCAGCTTAAATGTTGATAAGGTATTTAAAGACATGAGCTCTTAAGAGTGTGGTAGCACTAATTTGTTTTACCACCTGAAAAATACTGAATTGAAGTTTTTGATGCTGGAAAACACCCCTCAGTATTGTCCAGGTACTATCCTGAATTCTTGCCTAGTTGACTTCATTTGTGAACTTCCATAAATCAGCATCTTAAGTAGAGGTGAATGGGTTATCTTACCTTATGCTCATGGCTGGGAACTCCAAGTGATATTTCTAAAGATGTTCCTTTTCAGAGGGAATACAATAAAAAAAATAAATGATGTCCTTTCCCTCCTCCTGGAGATGAGGTTGTCTTTGTCAGTTCTGTTACACAAATGGATATGGACTACCTATTATTATGTGCATTCAGTAGGCTTGGCTGTGGGATCTAATGTAAAGAACACTGAACTTGAGTTTATATTACCTGGTTTTGTAACCTGGGCTGAGGTGAATATTGGGAACGCCATCAAAAAGATGGTACTGCCAGTTGACCAGTTAGCAGGGGGTCTCCTGACCCCCTACCCTCTCTCGGAATGTGGGTTAGAATTGTTTTCCCGACTCCCAGAGCCTGGTCCAAAAACAAAGCCTTGAGATGGTGATGGAATGTTGAGAACACTTGCATTGTATGCATGACTGAAACCAGTTAAGGCCTCTCTTCTATAGACTTTAAAGAGTGGCGGGAAGCTGCAGGGACCCACTAGTCTTGCCCCAGCCCAAGACTCGCCTCTTGCGTAAGTTCCCTTGCTTATTAAAACTGCCACCTACCGACATGGAGGGGGGCTGCCTCTTTCTTCCATCTGTCCCTGCCCTCCGCATACCAGGTGCCCATTTCAGATTATACCCAGGGATCACCCAAGAGGGTTGTGAACTAACACCAACAGAGAGGCATTTAACTTCCTCTTCTATATTTATGTCAGAACATGAGTACCTATGTCACAATGATAAGAGAAACAAGATAAAATTGGGGAAAGCTGGGTAACTGTCCAAGGCTCTGTTACGTATAAGACATTGTGCTCAATTTTCAAAGCGGAATTTTGCTTAATACTTGACCAGTGTATAAAATGAGGCAAAATGATTGCCCCCACAAGCCCCTCCAAATTCTGTAAGTCCTACCAAAAGAAAAAAAAAAAGAAACTTTGAAAATTCATGGAAGTGGTATTGGTGAGAACAGTTGATTTAGGAGATGCAGTTTCTTGAACAAATACGTGTTAAAGCTTCACCAATTGCATATGGAATCTATAATGGTAATCTAAAGAAAATACATAGAGGTGATAAATGGAGATAATAACAAGTAAGCAACTTGATAAAAAGGATTACAAAGACCTATAGAAATGGTTACATTTTGCCCTTCGTAGGGGCCTTATCTTGTTTGTGTTTTCTCAAGAGTGAGCATTTGATTCTTTGGTTGAATCGAATGAACCTTCAATTTTCAACTTAATTTTCAGAACCAGTACCTCAAACACGACCTGTAGCATGATTCAGCATGACCTGGAAGGCTTGTTAAAGTGGTGATTTCTGGGATCACCCCCCACCCCGCCCCCCGAATTCCCAGTTTTAGTAGGTCTGGGTGAGGTCTGCTAATTTGCATTTCTTACAAGCTTCTGGTGATACAGGGATCGCTGTTCTGAGGACCACACCTTGAGAACCAATCGATTACCTGGTCTCATTGGACACGGGAAGGAATCACCTGGAGAGCTTTTCAAAGAGCTTATAGGCCTTACCCTCAGACTTAGTATTTCTGTAGGTCTAGACTGGTACCAAGGCGTCGGTGTATTTCAAAAGCTCCCAGGACTTACTAATGACACAGGTTTGGAAAGTACTTCCTCATCAAGAGCCAAAGGCTTGTGGGGTTTTTATGATGCCACTGGGGATGTTCTGAGGTTGAAAATTCAGAATGAATCAGCAAAAAAAAAAAAAAAAAACAACAACTCTTTGATTAAAGGGAGAGAACAGTAAATAAAACTAGGTTTTACTTAAGGAAATGGTGGTTTGTTTGATTGCAAATCTAAGACAACTTTGCATTTGTATTTGATATAAATTCCCGTCTAAAGGAGGGATGGAATTGAGTATTAGGTCCTGAAAAGCACACGGAAGCCAGTATGCTAAGATTTCACCGATAGGTTGTGGTATACATGGTATTTGATAACGATCTGCTCTTTAGCTCCTTTAAAACTTCCTAAACTTAGCACAGAAGGTATTTTATTTATTCTAAATTTATCAAAGTTATCTGCCAAACAGTCACCCAAGACATGAGAAATGAGGCAGGTGAACCCTGACATAAGAACATTTTCATGATGGATTATACTCTCTTACCTGCTAAAAAGTGCCACACGTAATAATTTTTCAGGGCCCCTTAAGCCTGCGCTGTTCATATTTGTCCACATCACATGACCCACTTACATGCAAAAGTGATTTCAGCGCACAACCCATAGTTTTGCAAACTCCACATGGCAGCCTCAAGCCTTGAACTTTATCTTCTTGAATGCATCTTTGGACAATAAAACTATAAACCAGGATTTAGCTGTAAGCTCAGCAGATCATGAAAGAAAAAAAAAAACAAGCTGACTCTTCCATAACTATTTCAGTTACGTAATCTGGAAATGACTAAATGGTGCTGATCAATACAGCAAGCAGGTGTCGCTTGAAGATAGGCCAGGACAAGCTATATTACGTAAAAAGTTGTGTTTTTATATCATTACTTCTCTAACCACCATGAAAATTTATATTTGAGATTAAAGGTTTTGCACAAATTGAAGACTAATCCAGGGAATTCTATTATCCAAATAAAGTATATCTGTACCTTTGTTTTATTTTTCATTTCAGACTTTCAATGTGCAATGATTTTCACAGTTGCTTAAGATTTCTTCTCACGATCAATATTAAAGATTTCCAGCACTATTAAAGATGGCATTCCTTGTAAGGGCAAGGATCCAAATTTGCTATATATTTGACACACTTGTCCTTTATCTTAATTTTTTTTAAAGTTTGTTTATTTTTGAGAGAATGAGGTTGACAGAGTGGATCAGGGAAGGGGCAGAGAGAGAGGGAGTCACAGAATCAGAAGCAGGCTCCAGGCTCCGAGCTGTCAGCACAGAGCCTGGTGCGCCTGACATGGTACTTGAACTCACAAACGAGGCACACCGTGACCAGAGCTGAAGTCCAATTCTCAACCAGCTGAGCCACCCAGGCAACCTACCATGTTCTTTAAATCATGTGGAAATGCAGAGAAATCTGGTTTATGAAGCATTAGGAGACCAAGCCTGGCAATGAGTTTTTCAAAAAATGTTTGCTTTATTTTTGATTAACAACACTTGTTCTAAATTAGGAATTAAACACTCCTCCCAAAAGGACCACACACATCAGTACCTATATGCTATATTTATGGCCAGAGGTACAGTAATTATTTGGGCAATTCAAAGATGCAAAGGCAAACTTTTGTCTTTAAAGAACTTCCCTTTGCAGGCACGCAAAACACAGAATGGGATCAGTTAGATGACAAAAAACATGAAACAAACTGCCTAGGAGTAAGTTGAGGCTTCATGGGGACATAATTCCCAAGTTCAAAAATACACGAAAGTTCAATGTAGCCCAGATGAGTAAGGGGGTTATGCATCCAGAGAAGAAGCTCCTGAGAGAATCCAATCCATTTGGGTAACAGCAAGTTGTTCTTTATGGAGGGGGTAAATTGGTCAGTGGGCAGACAGACCAGATTATGGAGGGCTTCATCTGTCTTGTACATTAAACATAGAAGCATTATCTCTTAAACCTGGATAATTTTGTTACTCACATGATAGAAAGCGCTCTGCCAAGCTTTTGCTGGTCCTTCCCAGTATCACTGTTTTCTTTGCAGAGGTAGACCGAACACACAAAAGTGTAAATGCTGCCAAGTCACGTGTGTGAAAGCAACCACTAGGTGGCAGAACTGTACTATGTTCTGTGGCCAGAACCAAAAAAAAAAAAAAACCGCTCATCTCTTGAAAGGTTCATCCTACTTTCATCAAAGCCAAGTTGGCTCCAGACGGATGCTAGGAGACTGGGAGTGTCCAGAAGATTTGTTGGGTCTTGAAGAGCAAATTTTAAGGATCTCTTGGGAGTGCAGCCACCAGACCTGGGCTCCTTCACTCACTCCGTTAGCGATCAGTTACAGGATGCATGGAAATCTATCTTAAATAATTTCTTTGATTAAAAACATAATTAAGGCTCCTACATTAACTGGCACACACCATATTTCTCTTATAATTAGCTCATAAATAAACTTAGCAATGTGTAAAAATAAAACAAAATGTCAGTCTAATTTCTTTTCCATAAAATTTTCCTGCTGCCAACATGAAAGAAATCCATCACCATATGGTCCATCAGTGCAGCAGAAAACATGTGGTCTAATGTTATTTTATTAGCCAACTCTTGAAATTGATTTATTTCTCTAAGCTACCAACTGAATTGCCACTGTCTGTTTTTGCTTATACTCTTCGTACATCTATGTAACGGCTTTTTGTTGTTGTTTGTATTTTAAAGAGCATAAACCAAAGTTTGAGATTTCTATAGTAATTTCAGATTTGCCAGTTGAGAATGGGACGGTATTGAGAACAGGTTGATGATATTAAATATTTCAGTGTTTCCTCTTCAGTAGAGTAAACACAGGTCTATATTTAGGCAGTTCCTTTTTTTAGGCACTAATTTGTCATGGATGATCTGCATATTTGGACCATCTTTTAGGTAATGGTATATTGATTAACTTCATTCATTAAATCCATTAATCAAATTGTCAGTTTGGTTAATTGTTCCATGAACATGGGATGGTGAGTCACGATCTTAGCATGGGTTTAAATTAACTGATCGAAATGGAGGTCATTAATACAGTGAAGATGTGGCAAATATTTTGCTGCTCTAAGTCCTACTCAAAACAGTTGTATATCTAAACTATACAAGTTTTCATAGGCATTTCCATCACAGAGAGAGAATTTAGGAAATGCCAGCTATTTTGTTATGTGCATACAGGCAGGCTGACCGGCCTGAGACTTTCTAATGTTATGGGCAAAATAAACATGGTGATATTTAACATTGAGCTTTTTCCGTTTCGCCCATAAATCCTGTTATAAAATGCTAATTAGACTTTGAGGTTTGTAGAGTCTTGCAGACTCCATCCAATGTCGGTTATTTTGTAGTAACTATTTGCGATACACATGCCTGTGTGGGCACGCGCACAGAGACACAAGTCCCACCCATTTCCAGTATAATAATCCCAAGATCTTTATGACCAACTAGCAGTAAACAGTGCAGACCTTCAAATTACACATGACTAAAAAGAACTAGAATGCATCATTGACATCTAAAACTGTTTGTATTACAACATTATTTATTCTGTTCTCTTGCCTACTATAGTAAGTCCCTATTTTTCAGGGTATCATTAGGTCTTTTTGGAAATGCATAATTATACGATGCTTAAGTTCCTCTCCCTTCGAGGAGGAAATAATCAAGTAAAATTACAGAGTAAAATTATAGAGCTTTAGGTCAGCATATTCTCCTATCAAATAATTTATTTGTTTTTCTCTTCCATTTCTTCTTTTTATTTTTATTTTTTAGTTTTTAGCTTTCTATAATCAGAAAAAGATTTAAACTGGAATCGAAAAAAACGTATCCCAAGATTTTTTTCTACTTCCCAAGAATAGATAGAATATGCTGAAAGCTTGATAAATTATCCGAAAGCAAAATAAGTATATAAAACTTATCTTAATGCTATGTAAAAAACAAAAATCTTTTATGGCCATGAAACAATGCAACTTCCTGAATTCGGACTTTTTTACACACCAGAATTGTAGTCACCTGAATAAACTTAAAGGTCAATGATTTTAATAATAAGGTGTTTCTAGTTGACCATAGAATCTTCTTCTCCCTTCATTATCATCCATGAAGTAACTTAAATTAAACTTTGGATATTTTAGGCAAGATAGAAACCTACTAGTACACGTAGCCATCTGACTTCAAACTCCAGCAAAGGCAATGCAAAATCCCTTGTTCTAATTTTTCCAAATTGCTTTGAGAAAAATGAAATCTATGTGCTACCTGTTTCTGCATCATAAAACACAGCCTATTTGTAGGTAATACTAAGCTGCCAGTATGGTAGAATTCTGAATGAAAATCTTTGCATTTCAGCTTGCTAGGTTGAGCAAATTATTCTCCATCCAAGCATTCAACATGAGTACAACCCAGTTGCATATCTTTCTACCCATAGACAGGGTCCTGTATAAAGTACTTGGTGCCATATTCGAATGCCACATTTCTCAGCCACCTTATATAGTAGCTTCAGTTGAAACAATAGATTTAGGCTTAAAGGAGAAAACCAGTGTGGGATAAATAGGCAAGAATTTTTATAAATGTAATTGCTCTAAATGTCCTTGCAGAAGCATCTCTGCTCACCTGTTGTGTGCCTTTGTGTTTATTTTTGGAAATATTTTTAAAACTTGTCATCCTATGGAAAGTCCATCATCTACAAATACGTGGGGAATGAGGCCATGGAATCAACTATCCAGTTTTAAAAAATGAGAGACTCTGGTCTCCCCTACAGTACCCAGATCCTTTCAAAGCAAATCTGAGACAACTTTACCCATTTTAACTATCAGTATTTTAGAATGTTTCCATAAACAGTGTTTTCTGAATAGCCACAAAATGATTAATACATCTAAAAAATTGCTAAGAATGACTTAATATTGTCAAATGGATAGTCACTGCTCCAAATTTTCTGATTGTTTTATAAACGGTTTTTTACAATTGATCTACTCAAGTAAGCTATCGCATAAGGTCTATGTAGTCAATTGGTCAAGATTCTTCAGCATTTTTCAGTCTTGTAGTTGTTGAATAATTCTGTGAACGTGTTCTGTGTCGTTCTTCATAGCCTGTGATTTACTAATTACATTCGTCTTGTGTCATTTCAAATACTACATTGTCTCCAGTACTTTTTGCAAATGGGTAGGTAGAGGCAAATACTTGATTTGGGTGTGAATGTTTTTGGTCAATATACTTCATATGTAATCTTATTATAAGCCTATAATGCCTATTTCTACCATTTTATATATTTTTAACAGTAATTAATGATCATGACTTGGATCCATTATTTCCTTGGGGGTTATAAAATGGAGACAGTTTAATTATATCATTCCTTTTCTATTAGCAAGAATACCTTTACAAGGAGGAAAATTGCATCATGTTTCACCACTATGTGGTTACCCCAAAGAATGGATAAATGCTTGATAGCTTCCTATTACTGACTAGTTTTAAAAACAACATCTGCCACTGGTGCCCATTCTCTGATGGTTATTACCAGTTCATGAATTTAAACATACTTTCTAAGTTTCAATCCATTTTAGCTTTTAATTTGTAATGATCCTTTATTATTCCTACTCTTGGGTAATGGAAACCCTTATGTTGGCTCCTGGCTTGGGCTGTGTGACATGCCTCTAGTATCCTTTGCTAGCTTCTTACTTTCTGTTGCACAAGATTTCCCTGGAAACCTTTGTCCTATTTCCTTCCCTGGACCTTATTTTTTTTTATTATTTTTTTTATTTAGTTTTAAAATTTTTTTTTAACGTTTATTTATTTATTTTTTTTTCAAATTTTTTTTTCAACATTTATTTATTTTTGGGACAGAGAGAGACACAGCATGAACAGGGGAGGGGCAGAGAGAGAGGGAGACACAGATACGGAAACAGGCTCCAGGCTCTGAGCCATCAGCCCAGAGCCTGACGCGGGGCTCGAACTCCCGGACCGTGAGATCGTGACCTGGCTGAAGTCGGACGCTTAACCGACTGCGCCACCCAGGCGCCCCAACGTTTATTTATTTTTGAGACAGAGAGAGACAGAGCATGAACATGGGAGGGTCAGAGAGAGGGAGACACAGAATCCGAAGCAGGCTCCAGGCTCTGAGCTGTCAGCACAGAGCCTGACGCGGGGCTTGAACCCACGGACCGCGAGATCATGACCTGAGCTGAAGTCGGCTGCTTAACCGACTGAGCCACTCAGGCGCCCCTCCTTCCCTGGACTTTAAAGCACTCAAAGCATTCCAGCCTCAAGAAAACCAATTGCCTTTTTTTTTTAAAGTGTATTTATTAATTTTGAGACAGAGAGAAAGCATGAGTGTGACAGTGAGGAAGGGGCAGAGAGAGAGAGAGAGAGAATCCCAAGCAGGTTGGTGCTATCAATATGGAGACTGATGTGGGGCTGGATCCCATGAACCCAACCATGAGCTCATGACCTGAGCCAAAATGAAGAGTCTGGTGCTTACCTGACTATGCCACCCAGGTGTCCCCAAAACCAATTGCTTTTAGCGGGGAAATCATATTTAGATACCATTAAAGATCGCAATCTGGAGGTGAAGGGTTATCATTGCTATTGGTTTGTCATTGCTACTAGGATTTTTTCAGTAAACAGAGCTTAGAAATGTTAGTGTATTTTTAGAAACTAGAGTTAGGAATTTATACTAAACTAATAATTCAATGTCAGTTTAATCCCACAGAATATATCTGACCTCCTCAATCTCATGTCTCCATATCCAATGGATAAAATCCTAGATTTCCGACACTAACATAATTACTTAATTTCTTCATCCCACAGTACATGCTATGCAATAGTATAAGAGTAAAAAAGACTACCCATGTCATCAAAAAGTGCAATTTGTGAAAATAGTCGAAGAGCTTTTAAAACCATGTTTCTAAAACCTTCGTTTTCTGGCCTAGGGTATAACCCACTTGGGATATATGAAATGACTGTGTTTTAAAGTAACCTGGAATAGTTTTTCTCTGTGTGATAACATTACCAAATTAGTGCAGTTAGGTTACTCATTTCACTGAAAATCTAAGCTTTCTAGGATCCCTTTCCAATTTTTGTTGAATAATTACACTGAATAGTTACAGGTTCCTATTAAAGTCTGTAAAACAATGTATGTTTAAAGAAGTCTAGCTTTTGTCACGATTGTATCTTTTTCCTTCTCTCTAATGTTAATTAAATATCGATTAACCCTCAATTACAGTTAAATATACACATTTCTATCTTTATTAGATACCTAATTTTCTCCCTTTTTTTCTTTATCACAAAAACAAATCTTGGAGATCATTCATTTAATCATCTAGCAGATATTCCTTTCTTTTCTACAGCTGCATAGTATTTCCCTCTGAGGACAAAGTATATAGTTCCTTCAAATAGTCCCCTATTCTTGGGCATTTGCTGTATGAGGATCCTTGTATACTGTGTATGCCTCTTTAAAATTGTTGTTAGTGTAACTTTGGTCTTGATTACTGAAGTAGAATTGCTGAGTACAAAGGGTAAATGCTTACATAATTTGGCTAGATGTTGCCTCATCAAGTTACTTAAATAGCTTCTACTACTTTGCATCCCTAATAGCAGTACCTGAAAATAATGATTTCACCCAACATTGCCAACAAAGATAATGTGAAGTTGTCATATTTTCTAATCTGTAGGTGAGGAAGAAAAACTCCATTTTAATTTGCATGCAGTTAGAATGAACCAGGTTGAACATCAATGGTTAAGGGATGCATATTTCTTGACCTGTTAACTGTCCATTCTTAGTCCTTGCCAATTTTTCTTCTGTATTTTTAGAAGCTCCTTTGTTCTGGTGATGCTGTTATTTTGTCTACAATAGAAACTGGATGTGTACTCTGACAGTATGGTGTTTAATTTCCTATATCACTGTTGTTGTTATTTGTTTGCCAGGAAACACATTCTTTTTTTTTTTTAATTTTTATGTAGTCTTTCTCAAACCTAATGGTCTTTTCCTTTTACACAAATTACGATTTGAATCATAATTAAGATGTTTATCCAACATTAGTCATAAAGAAATTTACCCAAGTTTTTGTCTGATGTTTATATGGTTTCACTTTTTACTATTTAAGTTACTGAATTCTTTGGAACTTATCTTAGTGAATGGTTTAAGGAATGGGTCTCCTTTATCTTTTCATGACTATAATGATAATAATTGTACTTATATAGTAAACTTACAGACAAATTTGTTTAAATTTCTGAGTTTTGTTCAGTTTTATTGAGGTATAATTGACAAAATTAGAAGACACTTATAATATACAATGTGCTAATTTGGTATATGCGTACATTGTGTGAGAAGTGACTCCCCCCACCAAGTTAGTTAATACGACCATCAACTGACATATTTACCTTGTGTGTATGTGTGCGATAATTTGTGCAAATATCATGAAGGTTTAAATCTGGTGTATTTACAATCCTTATTAATGCCAATTGGAATTGTTTCTCTATTTTATTGGAGAGTATCAGGTTTTCCTGGATATTCCTTCGGATTATCTTCCAGATGAACTTTGTAAGAGACCTACCTAGCTCCCAAATACCTATTTTTATTGGGATTCTAAATTAATTCAGGGAGAACAGATAACTTGACAATGCTGTGTCTCTTGTCTAAGACCATGGCACATTTTAAATTTATTTTCTCAATATAGTTTGATTTATTTATACTTGATTTTTTTTTCATATTTTAACCTCTGTTAAGTATATTCCACTCCAAATCATAGCTATTCTTAACACACAATGAAATACTTTAATGCAAATGTCTGTAGTTCAAGGTGTTAAACTCTAACGGTTTGTTGTAGCTTTCCTAAACTTGTATTATTACAGAAATAAATTTGAGCTGTTTTCTCCTACAGGTTTTTTCACGCATTGGCTAATTTTGCATGGCATGGAGAATCAAGAGACCTGGGTTTTGGAACTGGGTCATTAATTAAAACGAGAGAGGAAAGGAAAACTTAGTGGAGGAAGCCACTCACCCTCTGTGTTTCCATTTTATTATACATAAAAAAGAGGTTTTGTCCTAGGAGATGCTGGGTTTGCATGTATTGTATAGGAGTAGGCTCAGTGGCATTTGAAATTCAAGTTAATCAAATCAGGTGTTTTTGTTTTGTCTTACAGATATCAAAAAAGTTTAGTTCTGTAAGATGTAAGTTAAGTTCATGTAAGATGGCTTGGTAGACCTAGGAAGCCATCAAGGCTCAGGGTCCACCTAACTTCCTGCTCTACCAACTTCATGGTTTTCCTTAGGCTTTTGTTGTCCTATTTGTCAACTCTGCTTTCAAGATGGCTTCTCTGACCCCAAGAGTGTCTGAATTCAAGGAAAGAAGAAAGATAAAAATCATATTCAAATAGCATCAGCTTCTCGCTAAAATTGCCCTATAAGCTCTCTGCCCAGACATTTCTGCTTCTATCTCTTGACCACAGCTGTGCCTGGTGGCCACTGCTTGTCACAAGGGGAGTTGGAGAATGAAGGAGGATATTTGTTTGTCTGATTTTCCGGCTGAGAGCAATTCCATACCATGCAGAATCAAGATTCTGTTGGTGCAGTGCTGTAAAATATCTAAAGGCACTCCAGTAGATAACAAAATAAAAATAAAAATATTTACATTATTTTTCTCCTCTCCCCATAATATTTCTTGACTAATGTACAGAAGGTCTTTTCTATAAAGAGCCCTGTTTTTTACTGCATTGATCTCCTAAACTGTTAAAATTACTTTCAGTTGATGAGTATTTTTAAAGGTCAGGACTGTGAGGACAGAGTAGAAACTATGGAGACTTGAAGAATTCTGTGCACACAAATGAAGGAGACCTGGAGGAAGCCAAAGTATTCAGATACTAAGTGGAACAGCCGGAATAGCTCGTTTGGTCACAAAGAATGCTAAATTAGCTTTTTTTTTTTTTTTTTTTTTTTTAAGAAATAACCAGATTATGTAAAATAGTTAACAGGCATATGAGAAACAACTTATAAAACATTTTGATTGAGTACCAGCTGCCACCTACTTTTTGATAACCATTGTAACGAAGTACAGCCTGTTCACAATAAACCGTGCTAGGCAAGGAGTTGTGACAAAGGTACCCACCTGGGTAACAACCATCTATCAGGATACAGATCAGTCTGGGGCACCCAGGTGGCTCAGTCGGTTAAGTGTCGGACTCGTGATTCCAGCTCAGGTCATGATCTCATGGTTTGTGGGTTTGAGCCCCGAGTTGAGTCCTGCACTGGCAGGGCAGAACCTGCTTTGGTTTCTCTCTCTCCCTCTCTGCCCCACTCTTGCATTCTCTGTCTCTCTCTATAAAAATAAATAAATAAATGAATAAATAAACAAACATTAAAAAAAATGAGAAAGATCAGTCCCATCACCCCAAAAGTTGGCTTATTTCCCTTTGCAGTCCGTCTCTCCCAGCCCAGGAAACTATTGACATGCTCTCTGTTACTAACTACGAGTTTGCATTTGCTAGAATTTCATACAAAAGAGATAATTCATTACAGACCATTTTGTATCTGGCTTTTTCAACTGAACTTAATAATTTTGAGAGGTATCCATGTTGTTTTGTCAGCTGTTCAATTATTGTATATTGCTTAGTAGTATTCCACTCTACAAAAATACTATAATTGGTTTTATCCACTGATTGCTGGATGTTTGTATTAATAACAGTTTTGAGTGATTACTATTAGGTTGCTATTAACATTCACAGATCTTTGGACGTAAGTTTTCTTTTTTGGGTCAATACCTGAGTGTGATTAGTAGATCACATGGTAATTGTACATCGCAATTTACAATGCTGCCGTATTTTCTAAATTGGCAGGACAAATTTACCATCCAGCAAAGGATGAAGGTTCTAGTTGGACTACATTCTCACCAGGGCATAGTATTGTCAGTCTTTCATAAGTTAGCTGTCTAATGTTTGGTGAAATTTTCTCAGTCACAAAACCATCAAACTCACCGCTTGATTCTACAGCTCTGTATTTCAAGAGTGGATTCCTCTGGTTTCTGCCTAATTTCCCACCATGCTTCAGGATCACTTCCCCCATGTATGAGGAATTTAGCTGTTAGGGATTTGGGAAGATAGTGTACTTAGATTGTCTTATTCTTCTGTTTTCTTGCCATGAGGATTTCTTTAAATTTCCAGCTGTTCTGCCAGCACTGAAGTCTGTTCTGTGGCACCTTGAGCTGGTAAGGCTGAGTTTTTCCACACGTCCTTTCCTACCCCAGTAGCTCTGGTGGTTGGGGCCTCCCTTTTGTTCTTGTCTATGTGTAATGGCTTGAACCTTTATACGCGGACCTACTCTTCTCTGAACCTTCGTTTTTCTTCCACTTGAAGTTTGTTAGTTCTTCTCTAGCTTGAGTCAGAATTTTTGAAAATATATTCTGATAACTTCAAATGTACATTGGGTACACATGCCTGGAAAAGTCTCCATAATTAGGTTTGAAACCAGTGACCAGAAGCCTGTTAACTTACAATGAATGTAACTGAAATCAAGTATTCATTTAAAAATCTAATCCAAGTTCAGGGGCCATGAAGTTTAGAATGGAATCACACAGGGGTTCCTGGGGGACTCAGTTGGTTAAGCGTCTGGCTTAGGCTCAGGTCATGATCTTGGGGTTCATAGTTTCGAGCCCCACGTCAGGCTCTGTGCTGACAGCTTGGAGCCTGGAGCCTGCTTCGGATTCTGTGCGTAGCTCTCTTCCTCTTTCCCTCCCGTGCTCGTACTTTGTCTCTCTCTCTCAAAAATGAATAAACACTAAAGAAAGAAAAAAAGAATGGAATCACAAAGACATGACTGGCTTTTCTTTCTTGGTTCAGGATGGTCCAAAGCAAAAGTTAAAATGTATGCAAAATGTATCAAAAGTCCTTCTTTTTCTATTTCCCTTAGTGCTTTCTTTCTTTGATTTTTCCCATGCTCCTAAGGGATGCTTCTCTGTCACTGTATGTCCTGGCTCAACCCACAATGAGGTGTGCCTTGCCTCCTTGAGTTTTTCTTCCAAGTTATTTACCTGTGTCTCTCTTGGAGTACAACACCAATTGTCCAATGGAGTTCATTTCTGTTAAGTGTTTGAGAGGCGAATTTCTTCACATCCCCAGAGACATTTTCATTCTGAGAAGTAGATGTTTCATTTCAAATTTCTAATCAAAAACATTCAGATGACATAACAGAAAATGCTAAAATGGTCAGTTTACATGGAAAAAATGTATTTGGAGCAAAGGACTAACTTGTAGGCAATCTCTGAATGGGAATATTCACTAACAGTTCAGTTTCCTGGAAAGTTGCTGTTTTTTATTTATTTATTTATTTATATTTTTTTTACCTATTTTCATTTTCAAATCTAGAGATTTGTGAAAAGCTTTGTGTATTTGGTTTGTACGATGACTAATTGCAAGAAGTAGCCCGTGGCACTGTGGAGGATTTATGGGTGGTGCGGGTAAGAGCCCAAGTAGTGGTAGACATTTTTATTTATTTGTTGGTTTGGACCAACATATGAACTGGTCTGTGGAACTTTCCTATAATCTTTTCTGCTTTCCACTACTTTCAAGGGTCTTTATGGATGAATTTGTCCTCACTGAAAACGAGTTTTCCAACAATATTTTTTTATTTGATGATTTCTCCTTGTTTCTGGAGAGTCTCTTTGCCATGTCAGTGTGGGCCTTCAAAATCCTTCCTGGGTACACTGTAGCTGGGAACTCATAAGATAGAGCTGTATGCTCAACCGTACCCTTCCTTTTGTCTCTAATATTCCCTAAATTTGCCGTAATCACTTGGCCTTTGAAGACAAATTCTAGATGATCATACTTGATCGTTGTGACCCATGGTTTCTAAACGAGTTTGCAATTTCTTTTTTTAAGTTAGATTTTCATCTTTAAGGCCTCAAGGAAATTTTTCCTCCTCGGTTCTGAGAAATCATTTAGAATGCTCATGCTGCAGTCAGTGTTCTAGCTGCTTCTTTCCCTCGTTCCTCACCTGATCCAGTTGGTGAACTCTGCGTACATGGCAAATACATGGCTCTCCTATGAATCCTATTTTCTCATATACTGAAGAAAACAAGAAATCCCTTCCTGCTACATAGGATGCAGCACAAAAACTTCCCGTGTTTCTGAAGTACTTAGAGAATTACAAATCAATTTCGCATATAATCACACAGGTGTTCTTTGATACATTTAATATACATTGTTGAATCATAGGAGTAGTGAGGTAGGTACTAATTACTCTTTGTGTACAATCGCAATCTAACAAAGAGAAATTAAGCAAATTGAAGCAGTTCACAAAACCATGAGTTAACATTGAGATATGAGGTTGGAATGATTGGCTTTGAAACTTGACCCTTAACTCTGAAACTGCTTGTGTATGGGAAGCCAATTGCTCTAGACAACTTCCCAGTGAGGTACTACTATTAACACCTTTAGTAGTTGAGGAAATAGCTACAAAGTGAGGTTAATTTATTATTCCCTGTTGCTAAGTTGCTAACTGCTAAGACAGTTCAAACAACCCTAGAATGGGATGCATTAATACCTGCAGTAAAGCCTGTTACTGCCCAGAATTCATGTTGCCTCTCTCCCTCTAAATACCCTAAAAGAGACAAGAGAGACAATAACGAAATCAAACGGAGGTTATCTCAATTTAAGCCTTTGAAGAAGACAGAAAATTCGAAACATGACAAATGCATTTATTAAGAACAGAACCAAATTTCCCCAGCAAACAATGTTCTCCCAAATGTTACTGCAACTGCTTCAAAGCCTGCCAGTAACGATCACCGGAAGAAAAACAAAACAAACAGAAGACACATCCACAGTGTGTAACACAACGCTCACTTGTCTGTTTGCACTAAATATATTTGACCATTTGAGAGCCGTGGCCTGCTGAATGCAGCAAGTAGAGCATTCAGCCCCAATGTCGCTCTACCAGAAAAGTGATACTTAGCCCAGAAATTGTAACTTACGAAATCCTTCATTAGTTAAGGATGTTTTCTACTTTGTAAATATGTGCAGTCCTTGGAGGGAAAGCATATTAAGTATCCCTCATTATTCAGGCTCTGCTGGAGCTAGTTAATTCAGTCCAACTACTGGCCAAGTAAGAGTCTGGGTAAGGAGGCAGAGGGACAGATCGTGCAGTGCATTGAAAAGACCCGGGTTTTAAGGTCAAAGTATAGCATGAATCTGTATCCTTCACCTATAATCTTGGCAGCAATGGACAAATTAGGAAACCTCAGTTCATTTACCTGTAAAATGGGTATAATGACAATCAGGAATATATTGTTATTATTACATGAGATAGCATATGTAAAACACCTATTTATAATACTTACTGGCAATATTCCACTTTCTCCTAACGTTTCTCTGGAAGTTGTGTTGTTAGAGGGCAGGGAGTTAGATCACTTCTGACTACAAAGGGCTGGGTTCTGGAGAAGAGAGAAAGGACAAATGAAACAAGACAGTTTTGGAAAGGAGGTCACTGATCCCAAAGAGAAAAAACACAACTATATTGAATTTTATGTTCATGACAGTTCAGTCTGTTTGTCTGAGTCTATCTCTGTGTCTGTTTCTGATCCTTTTTTCCCCCCTCTGTACCACTCTGTTTGAAAAGAGTATATTATGGAGTGAGGATGCCTATAAAATGATATTCAAAAGTTCAATTCCTTATTTGCTACACTGAAATACATAGCTATCATAGAGATACAAGCTAGATCTATTCCTGACTGGTCACTGTAGACACAGTGTTGAGATATGGAAAGAAAAAAAAATTGGAGATGTGTGTGTGTGTGGGGGGGAGCAGAAACCTTCTCCTTTAAGTAATAATATGCTAGGTAACACCCACTGGGATTTTGTTACAAGCCCGAGAATGGTTGGAGGCTATGCATGTTGCAATGGTGTTGTAATTTTTCACTTGCAGTGAAATCCTTCCATCTAGCATATTTTAAATCACACCTACATGTTGTAGAGAAAAAGCCAAAAAGCATCCCTAGCACTTCCTTCATCATTCGGCTTTAGAGAAAGGAAAGTGAGAGGAGAGTACAAGTTAACACGTGCTCAATCTATGAAATGGTCTTTTAGGTCTCACTAGTGAGTGTATTTTTACTCTACCCTTCTAGTTTTTCTTTTACTCCTCCCTCTTACATGAATAAGGAAAATCAGTCAAATTCAGGTCACAATTCCTTTAGCGATATTTATAGCTATTATTAATATGTAGGAGAGATAATGCTAGTAGGAATGAAAATACTAATACCAATCCACAGATGAGGAGAATCGAGATAATGTCAGTGAAATCTATCCAAGGCAGTAATCACTTGGACCTGTGTGTGCTAGAACAAGTTCTAGAACAGCTGACGGGTTGCTGCCTCCATTTCCCCCTTCCTTCCCTCTTTGATTCTTTGATTTCTCCTTTCCCCTAGGAAGGCAAGAAATTGAGAGGATACCTGTCTTCCCAGAGGTTTTCCTGAAGGTAACAATTCGGATGATCTTGGGAAATTGAAAGGTTAAACGGATAAAAAATGACCGTACATTTTTGTCTTTGCGCTTTTGACATTAGTACACATATGACTTCGGTGGTATATTTGACAAAACTTAGAGTGATTGCTGATGATGAGTCCCATTTAAACCGAAGACAGCCTCTAAGGTAAGTGCTATTCAGGCATCAGCACAGATTCAGAGACTTGTACAACATCCTCTCTTCAGTGAGGTTTCGTTAATTACTAATATTTTCCCTCCCTTACATGCTGTTCCATGTCAATGCTACTGTGAAGATATTGCCACAGTGATTTTGCTCTAAAATTTTAAGATAATAGTAAGTATTGGGGAAGATAACCTCTCACATGGTCTGAAGCTAAACAAAAACTTTCTCTCCATATCTATAAATGCAGTATGTGTCTCGTTCCCCAGAGAGATGGGTCACGTAGATACACTAACGATGGAACCGAAAAGGAATGTTGTGAGAGGACGGTAGAATGATAAAGTTGTGTGCTTTTTCTTTTGATCTTTAGAGTGTCTTAAATGTTGATGTTGGTAGGGGAGGGAAGGGATAAAATAGGTTTTCCAACATCACCGAAAACAATACATTTTTAAATCTCTGGAATGGGGGCGCCTGGGTGGCTCAGTCGGTTGGGCGTCCGACTTGGGCTCAGGTCATGATCTCGCGGTCCGTGAGTTCGAGCCCCGCATCAGGCTCTGGGCTGACAGCTCAGAGCCTGGAGCCTATTTCGGATTCTGTGTCTCCCTCTCTCTGACCCTCCCCTGCTCATGCTCTGTCTCTCTCTGTCTCAAAAATAAATAAATGTTAAAAAAAAATCTCTGGAATGTGGTAACTTTATATGAAAGTAGCTGATTGTCATCATTCATGCAAGAACAATGGGCGTCTTCATGGGGCAGACCATGTCCTAGGGGTTGGGGTAAGGATGAATAAAACACAGGTAGCCTCTGTCCCATTAGCATATGTTGTTGGGAAACAAGCAGACAAGAACCAAGTTAACAAGTAGACAGATAATATCATTTCAGATAAGAAGGAAAAACAAACAAACACCGGAAGAACTACACAATGTAAAGGAAGGAGAAAGTAACTTCGGAGCCTGGAGTCTATTTTGGCTTCTGTCTTCCTCTCTCTCTGACCCTCCCCTGCTAGTGCTCTTTCTCTCTCAAAAATAAAAAAAACATTAAAAAGTAAAAATAAGCTTAGAAAGAACTTAGTTTTCTATAACCATGTCAAGGAGCTTGTGCATGTGAGATGATTTTCTAACCAATAATATTGTTCTTAAACCAGAGATGACTTCTTTCACTGTTCTTTATGCTTTATTATTTTTCTTAATTTAAGGCCCCCGAAAAGACTTTGATGTTTCACATGCTCTTTTAGTGGACCCAACCCTTAAAATCGGCATCTTAAAATAGCTCTCTGGTCTCTACCGGTGTTAATGATTGCAGTAACTGGATTATAATTTTCACAGAAGATAAGCTAGTGTTCGATGGCATGGATAAAGAATTTACAAAGAGAACTTAGAGCAGTATTGTGACTGACGACAGACCATGAACTGGAACTTTCTCATTAAATGGAATTCCTCTGTGACTCAGTATCCGTTGCAATGGTGTATTGTCTTGATACGGACGCTCATTCCCTGCTCTGGGTAGAGGCCACCGATGCATTTCCCACAGGCCGCCAGAGGGCGTGTAAGTGTCCCCTTCTCTGCCAGCTTGGAATCGGCCAAATGGTTCCTACAAGTCCGAAGTTACTGGCTTGGTTTCTGGGGCTTTGTAACAAGGAAAAATTAAAGCGCTGTAGCATGAAAAGAGGAAAACACAAGACTTCTAAAAGGATATAAAAACCAGAAATGAAAACATCAGAAGCGGTGCCAAGCAGTATTTGAAGTGCCTTTTCATGATGTTTGAAGTGTCTTAATGTTAATCAGAGCATAAAAATTTTGTTTTGCTTTTTTCCTAATGGCAGGATCATGGATATATATTTTTTTCTAATACAAATAATCAGCGTAAAAAGGGAAAGAAAATGTGTAGGAATGTTGAGCCGCCTGATGGGGTAACTTCTTTGAATATTCACGTATCATGGATTTTTGATGTTGTAAACATAGACATGTATTTTTTAACAGTAAATGCAGAAGTGTTGCTGGAGCGATAGACAATATAACTGTCCCTATCCATTTCTATTCCATTTCTAGGAAAATAAAGTCAAAATAGTGTAGAAATTTCAATAAAATATTACAAAGATGTTGTAAAACCAGCCCTCAGTATTGCTAACAAAGCATGCTCCAGTCTAAAAGTCTAAGGTGAGAGGAACTCTGCCAACACAGTATTAAACATTGTGTACGTGAATGAAAACCACAGAATCTCTAGAAACTTGGTTTTAGGAAAGACAGTTTTAATTACAGACCAGGATGAGCTTTTAGACGAAAAAAAAAAAAATCTCCCCCAAAGCTATATATTCAGCATTTATCTTTCCGAGTTTGCATGTAGATTCCTAATTTACAAATGGAGAATATCTTTAGCTAAGGTGACCACTTGATTTATAAGCAACATTTAATCTTCAAAACATCCATACAGATTGGAGATCAGGATTTTGATATTTGTTAGGTCAGTTTAGCTAAGGGAATTTGAAAGGAATTTGTTGACTCCAGTAAGGACAGGTCAGTGCATACCCCACACCCACCCCCACCCTGGCCCAAGACTGTTCTTCAGCAAAATTAAGAAATTTAAAAAAGATCTACGCTCTCCATTTTTGCTTCTTGTAAGTATTTATTGGGGGCTCTTTGTTTCTGTCTATCTATGTTTGCATGGTTTATACACTGTCCAGCTCTCCACATCATTCAAACATGGTATTAGATACCATTCACGCTTTTTAAGGACAGAAAATTCATTTTGTGTTGTCAGATGGTTTTGTCAAGGATACTTGGTGAAATCATATTAAAAATGCTGTTTTGAAAAATAGTTTGGAAGATGATAAATGGAACTTCGTGCCTCAGCCCTCTGAGAACAATTTTGATAGTTTCTTGGGCTTGTTTTCTGAGGAAATCAATGGATGGGATTTACAAAAGGTCAACTGTGACCTTTCGTCTACAATCACACCAGTATTTTCAAATCTGTAGGATATTTCTACTTTGCACTGCTACTCTCATTTTAAACTCTGCATGAGTAAACATAAACTTCCATACTTCCCCTCTGGCAAAACAGTGAAGTTTCTCAAGGACTCCATTTGGATCTACCATTGCTCTGTGTCAGACCCCCACTCCCTCAAACAAGATTCTAATGACTTTAATCCCCTCTAGCAGCTCTAACTAATTGGTCTCCAAATTTCACGCTGATATCCTATTCTGAGAAAATCCTTTCTTCCTATTATTTCTACTCAAGCTATTTCACTACGTCTCCCCAACCTGACTGATCCACACTAGTCAGAAAATTGCTAGCACTTAGTGTCTCCAAGTCCCGCCTTTCATTTAATTGTTAAACTGCTGCAACCTGCCTTCTGTAATAGCTAAATCCAATAGAAATTTTTTTGCTCCCAAATGATATACCCAAATTGCATGCGTTCCGAAGATACTCCTTTACATCTGCTTACTATTGTGGTGATGTCTGGTGTTGGGACTTAGGTTCACAATGATGAGGAGAATTAGCCAGCCATTTATGGGAAGCAAAGAACCATTGATTAAAACAACAACAACAACAACAACAAAACATATGAAAGAGAGCAGAGGTTTTAGAGAACATGATGCCATCAGAGGAAGTCAGTCAAATTGGAAGATGAATGTGGGGTTGTATCTGTTGGTAAAACTAAAGATGGGGGTTAGAGTCAGATCATGAGGAATCTCAAATGCTGTACCAAAGGTTCAGACGTTGTGCAGTCTTGGGGTACCATTGGTGAATTCCAAGCAGTGAAGTGATTAAAGCACATTTGAATTTTAGAAAGACCATGCTGGTGAAAATTGGGACAATAAATTGAGATTGTGCAAGATTAGAAACAGACACAATAAGTTAATTCTAAGTCCTAGGAGATGAATGATGAGATTCTAAACCAGAACTTTGACAATGAGATGAAGAGAATGGAATAGATTTAATAGCTACTTGGGTTACAGAATTGACAAAATTTGACCATCAATTGCATATGGCGTGAGGTTAGAAAGAGACAACATTTGAGGAAGATTATCACAGATGAGTAATACTTGCGTGAGGCAAAGTAGCAACTTTTAAAGAAAGATGCTCAATTTGATTTGGGTCCTAATTATAAACTGTCTGAATGGCATCCAGATGAAATTGTTCAGGAGGCATATAAAATACACCTAGAATGATGAGGTGATTTCCTGGTAGAGCCAAAGGTTTTTGGAGGGAGAATAATTAGTATATACGTGACAACTAAAGCTATGACCACAGAGCCAGAGAGCAGGACTTGAGTGCGAGATGAAGATAGCTGTATCAATCAGAGTAGGTGTGGTTATCCTACAGTAACACCCCCTTCAAACCTCAATCATTTACAGTAACAAAGATTGACTTCTCTTATTTGCTACCTGTCATTGGTGTGTGGGCTTTGACTCTGTTCTGATCTCTGGGACACAGCCTTTCTGAACAACTTCTGGATAGAATATCGTTTATCATTATGCAGAGGGAAAGAGAGGATGTGATGAAGTATGAATGGAGCCTTAAAACTTCTGCCTGTAATACCTAAAACTTTTGCTCATGATCAAAAAAAATCCCAAGTTTTGACTGCTGAGGGGTGAGGAAGTGAAAGTCTCTCTTGGGGAAAGAAAGTAGATAGTCGGTGAACAAAAACGATCTACGAGGATTGCCGAGTTAAAATCCAAGAGAATAGAAACATTTAAGTAACTCTTGAAAAAGGCATACCTTCGAAAAACGCTGAAAGAGATGGGCCATAATAACTAGAAAACATGCATCAAGTATCATTCCTCAAATAGAGAAGAAAAAATCTTTTTTGTATAAATGCTTTAATGTTTTGAGAATTTATGTAGAAGAGGTATATTAGCTTTTCATAATCACTAAAAATTGTAGGACAGTGGGGATAAAATTTGTTAAACCTTTCTTGCAGAAGGCTCATCCTGCAAGATGTGAAGTCACAGGCAAGTGGAAAGGAAAATATAAAAGAAATGCATTAATTCAGTGTTTGGATACACTGTCCTATAAACTCAGAAATACTCTCCGAAATTCTCTTAATCGTTGAAACATTTGATTTTTTGCAAAGCTCAGGCTAGTTTTTAATTTCTCATTCTTTGTTTGTTGAGGCCTTAGATTTGGTATTACTATTTGCCCCTTTGACTGCAAGCAAAATGAAAGTGCCCAGAGATGGAGATAACTTCTTACTGTGTGTGTGTGTGTGTGTGTGTGTGTGTGTGTGTGTGTGTGTGTGTGTAAAAAATATGTTCACTTCTTCCGCATATGAGTAAAGTGCTAACCATTGGTCTATTGTGAAAAGCTGGGCAAACCTCCAGAACTGAGACCTGAATTTGCTGTTAATGAAGGAACAGTGGAACACTAGGAATTGGAGGTGGTTCTTTCTTGTTCTGAAATTAAATGTGGAGCGGAGAATCCAGAGTTGAGACTTAGTAAATCTAAGCTCTCTGAAATATTAATTGGCCTGTGATAACTCTGCCGCATTTTAATAAATACAGTTATGAATTACTCAGTATTTTTCTTTGATGTACAAATACGTAGCAATGGGAATCAGCAGTGACTAAAAGTATGAAGCCCCTCCTCTGGCGGAACTTAGATGGAACTGGGGGAAACGTGTTAATGAATTGTACCCTTAATAATAGAATTACGTTAGTGTTAACCCTCAGTGAGGAGAAGTATGATCTCTAAAAGATGATATGACCTAGACTGTTTTCTTTCGAGAAAGGGATGTAGAGTAGACAGTTGAGGGATGCATAGGCTTTAGCAGGTCAAGATGATATTGACTGGGTGTTAGGGAGCTTTCCAGGCAGAGGGAATAGCAATTATGGAAGCAACAAGAGTACAGTTGCCTGGAGGATTTGAAAAAGTGCAGTCTAGGAGAGAAATGTGGGGAAGATGTTGACTGACCTGAGTTGTATTTGATCTACAGATCCTGGAAGCCCTTGTAGTCCATGGTGAGATTTCATTCCAGCAACCATCAAAATCTTTTTTTTCCCCTCAAAGCCTTTTTATAAGACAGAAAAGAAACCTACTCATATTTGTGTCTTCAACACATTGTTCTTGGGGCTGTAGGCAGACACAGATTAACAGAGTGGCAAGACAGGCCATCCCCTCATTGACTGCAGTTCAGGTCAGGTATCATGGTAACTCGGAATGAGAATGGAAAGATAGAGGTGAAATTCAGAGATATCTCAAAAGTAAAGTCCAATGGGATCTATGACTGATTAGATACATATGGAAAGTGCAGTTTCTAAGAGGAATGGATCAAGGATGACTGTTAATACGCAAAGGCAGTTCTATGAAAGGTTCTAGTCTTTGGGTGAGCACAACAATCGTTTGACTCAGAAGAGAGCTCTAGATCCTGTGTCTCTTTACTCTAAGGTCAAATTTTGTTATGTCCTAGGAAAAAATGATTAATTTTGAAGGTCTATTGTACAATATCAGGTTACCCATTTTTAGTCTGTTTCAATACAGAGAGACTTTTGATGGAATATTCAAAATGATTGGGTCATTTGCCTTTTGGGAATACGCTCTTCAGTATTAAGCAGTTTGCTACCAATCACCTTTAAGTTTATCCATGGCATAAAGTAATGACAATGATGACGATACTTGGCATTGAGTCCTCATTGTGTGTCAGGTACCACTCTATGTGCTTCATGTATATTAATTTGTCTCCCAGCAACCCTAGGTACTATTTACCTCTATTTTAAAGAGGGAGAAAATGAGACCTAGAATTCTTCCATATTTGCCAAAGTAGACAACACTAGTAAGTAAAAGAAGCAAGATTTGAATATGTATAGTATAACTGGGGAGTCTGAGCTCTTCAATACCGCCCTATGGGATTACACTGTAGGGAATGCTAGTGCGCAGAAGCTAAAAGAATGTGATGGGAGAAAGGCAGAGCTCAAGGGGTTGTGATTTGCGGACAAAGCACTTTCCCAAGAAGCCTGGAGCTTCGTCATAAAGGATAGTCCTTGGTCTGTGATTAGCCCTGATGTTTTCCAGAGTGAGTGGCCCCAAGTAATGCATTGGTAATGATTATCCCCCAGGAGTCCTGCAGAGTCACATCCCTCAGGAATCTCTAGACATTGGGTTGTGATATCTTAACCTGTGGAAAACGATAATCACGTTCATCTCTGTTTTGCCAAAGTTGGAAAGTAGGGCTTGATGGTGGACAGATACCGAGGGTCTATTGGGTAAACACATAAATTGTTCTTGTAAGGTATAAGTTAGTGATTTGGTGTCTTTCTTCCTAGTGAGGTTTGGAGGAAGGAGATAAATTGCATAGGCTGAGGACTCTGTCTTTAGTTAAAAGTCTCTCAAATTACTCAGAATTCTCATCTGGTAAAAAGTAAAGAGAAGGCAGGAAGAAAAAAGAAACCCATGTTCACAAAACCTGAGGTTTGATGGGCTTGTGGCAGATTCTAAACACAGCCGCAAAGAGCTTAATGATGTCTAAAGACCTAATTCACTTTAGGATAAAAACAGCATTTTATTATTATTTGTAGATCCGTTCCCCCTAAATTTTTCAATTAAACCTCATATTGGCTGTTGAGGTGCAAGGGAAGATGAGGTTATCCCCTGGTTGACGAAAAAAAAGCTGATGAGAGCACGCAGAGGAGAGGTGATTTGCTCACGTAGTGAACTGAATGAAGTGTACTTGAATTCTTTAATTTCGCAAAACCGTAAACGGGGTTTTAAATTCCTAGTCGACCATACTGATTCTTGAGTAAAAGATACTTCCCACTGTCATGCACTATAAGAAAGCTATTATGGTGCTCAGTTTGGTGTAACTGGTAGCTTTCACTTTGAAATGCTGCAGGCCTGTTCATTTATTGCTTTACTAACTCTACTCAATCTGCCACAGATTCCAGGGACTGTTGGACAGTGATTTCTCGGGGAATAGACAATGAATTCTGTGAGATGGCCAGCCTTTATGTTCAGGACTGTATATTTCGAATTACTCTTTTTCAATACCAGTTTGATTTTTTATTTGAAATAGGATTGTATACTGTTAACATGAGCTAATTATTTCATTTGAGTTTGTAATAAGAACATAAGTAAAAAATAATTCTTCATACTCACCTTGTTTAAAGATCTGGTAGTTCCTAAGAATTCTCCCATAGTTCCGATGGCACTTACTTTTATGCAACACTCTGTGACCCTCTTAAATGTTTTGATTTTCAATGAAGTCCCATAATACAGTTGGTGTACTTATTTGATCTACTTTTGGAAATAGATTTGCCTTTCTGCTGATGTAGATTTATTGCTATAACTTATTTTAAATTCAAACAGTTACAAATTCAATCATTCATTGATTTCCTATTAAAAGCTTTCTGTGGAAATTGTGTGCTGCTATGTTTCGGGTTCTAAAAGAAATGATGCACTTGGAGGCTGGGAGAAGAGAAACAGAAAGACAAACAGGTAGTGAAATATTTAGATTTTCCTAAATGTAACTTTACTCAATACACACTGAATGGTATATTTCATTGGATGTCATGTTACACATTATAAACTTAGTTTTCTGTACATTTAAGGAATATTTCCTCTCTTCAGTCCTGCATGTGTTGGATGTAGATTTTATCTTAAAGCCAATTATAATTAATCGTTTAAACAGCAAAGTTATTTTCATATCGTTTTGAGAATGACTTAGTGATTACATCTGCGGTTGAAATAATACATGAAACATTAGAGAAAAAGTGAGAGATGAATTCTATAATAGACTTTAAAATTTGCTGATCATTAGAACTAAGGGATAGTAAGAGTAAGAGGGGAAAAAGGTGAGTTATGGGGGTAGAAATTGATACAAGATATTGACATTGTAGTGTACCATTTGCAGTGCAATTGATGCCTTGATCTAATACGTCTGGCTCATACATCACATACTGACGTGTCAAAAACGCCTTGGATTCTGTGACCATAATATCTTACCATAGACTTCAATAGATACAGAGATACATTTGTCTTGTTACTCATTTCTAGTTTGCACATCTCCTTAAAATACATGGCTTGGAAGCCAATGAGAGCATTACTCTTTTGCTTTGAAAGCAATCTTTTTGAAAATATGGGGGAAAAGGAAGGGAAAACAAAAGCAGTACCTGAGCTCTGTGAATTCTCATGGTGCTAAATGACTTTAAGAAAGAAAAGGAAGAGACACACCTGAGTGGCTCAGTCAGTTAAGCGTCGGAATCTTCACCTTGGCTTGGATTAGGATCTCATGGATGGTGGGCTCTGCAATGACAGCATGGAGCCTGTGATTCTCTCTCTCTCCCTTTCTCTCTGCTCTGCCCCTGCTCTCAGGCTATTTCTCTCTTTGGAAAAGAAGAGGAAGAAGGAAGAAGAAGAAGGAAGAAGAAGAAGGAAGAAGGAAGAAGAAGAGTTTGTGAAATGAAGACGAATGTAACAAGAGAATTTTTACCTGGAAGTACTGTTTATCTCACCTATACGATGGCCTAGAAAGAAGTTTTATCATAACACCCTATTTATTTTAGTACTACTTATACACTGAGTGGATGTGAAGAGTAGATTTCTCAGAAGCTTCTGAAAGTGCATAGAGATTTAATGATGTGTTAAAAGAGCCATATAGTGTTGGTAATTCACAAAGCCTTTATCACAATCGGAAGGGGAGGAAGTCCTCATCCTCTGTACATTTGTCAACATTATAAGAGAACTTGGACACGAATCTTTGGAGCAACTTCAAAGGGGAAAGGAAACTGCTCTTTATAGTGAGGCAATTATAGACCCAAGGGATGACATGTGGCACTTGGCTACAAGGTGTGTGGTTTTGTTTTAAATCCAGCGGTCGTGTTGTGGTTGTTTTCTTTTCGTAGCACAGATAGGAGAAGTCAGACTGTGTTCTGTGGGGAGGTGGTAGGTGAGGGGTGATTTCTTTCACAGCTGGGTATTTGTTCCTCAAAAAATGGTCATATCCAGCACCTATAAATGTGCCCTGAAAATTGAGTACCAGATTGCATGAACACTGCTTCCAGTATTTTTTTTTTTTTTAATGTAAGAGTAAGAATAGAAAAATGGAAATGTTAGAACTTTGGTATAAAGTGGCCAGAAAAATAAAGGGTGATGGATTTGGGAAATGTTTCGGAGGAGGAGACTGAGATCAATGGTATCTGGCATAGTTGGAGTTGCCCTGGAAGTAGATGGAGATTGTCAGGCAAGTGGTTTGACAAGAAGTGCCTACCGGCTTCTGTGAGGGAGGGATGGAGGGGAGGGAAACTGAATGGGGCAGGTGGAGGATTTGAACTGTGATGCAATGCAGCTGAGGCTTCATCTGGCACAAGTGGAATTTGGATCTGAGATGACCCTTCAGATGTAGCTCAAGTTGAGCTGAGGTGTTCAGGACTTTTGGTGCAATCTGTCTCTCGGAAGAGCGTATGGACTTGGGGGAAGCAGCAACTTTTCTCAGAGGGCAATTGAGCTTTTGGCTCACAGTGGATAATAGTCTCTTCAGCTGGGGAATGAGAGCTTGAACTTCCCTGGGGCTCTTGCTGAGTCCCTTGATAGAAATGTTTACTTGACGCGAGAATAAGACATCTAGAAATGTAGAACTTAGAATTTCAGGATCTGGAAGCACTAATTTGCCAAATGTGACATCAGGGCTCTTAGTAAAACCATGGTGTCTTCTACGTCTACTTTCTTGGTTCCATGCAGTCAACTTGTTAAAGAAACAACTGTCATTGACATGGGGTGCATTCTGAGTCCTAGAAGACAGTGCCTCGTATGCAATATCCTAATTGTAAGCGGGTAGCTATACTTTCAAAAGTCCATTTCATCTGTCAGCAGCTTCTGTGTGGTATGGTATGTGATAAAAACATTATATCCCATGATACTGTTCCCATAGCCCCAGTTATTGGCTGCGCAAGTCTCATATTCAATATGGTGTATGGGATCATTCAGGGGATCAAACATTCCAGTAACCTTAAGATAATAGTGCTCATTGAAGCCTTGCTGGTCAAAGAAGCAGCTTTAGTGAAACATAGATATATCTCAGTCAAGATGATCCACTGTCCATCATGGAAAGGGTCCCTGACACTATGCTCCTGGTTGCTCTCTTGAATGGATGGTGGCATACTGGCAATGCTGTGTAATAGTTGACTTGAATTGTCTCTCAAGAGGTGATTGTGCACATCTCTTTACATCTCAGAGTTCAGTAATATCTAATTGCTAACTTGAAATTTAGCATGCAGGGATCGTTGTATATGTATGTCGCAGAAATAAGAGGTGGTTGTGTTTTTTTTCCTTGGATAACCAGTTGATACCCATTTACTAGCACACCACCTGAGATTCAATCTCTTGCTGAAAATTTGGATACTTGGTAGTACCTCAATCAGACACAGTGAATGAGAAACCATGCTATTGGGTCTGTGTATAACTTAGATGCCTTGTGTCAAAGCTACTCATTCTGTTCAAATACAGAACACTGGAATAGCCAATGATAGAGGCAGGCTGATACCAAATAGCTTAGTCATTCTGTATAATAATAATAACCTATCATATAATAATAACCTATTAGTGCTATTTCTGTGGCAAATGGTCTTGAGTGGCCGTGGACGTATAAAACATAGATCCATCAACATACATTCTTCTCAGACCTTCTAGTTTCCCAATATATTTTTGTTTCCATGTCCATGACCCAAGAGACAAGTCATTTACTGCTGCCTAGGAGACTGTAACTAATCTTCTTTCAGGACATTACCCCCCATTCCCGCCCCACACAACAGATGGTCTATACTTTCCAAAGTTCTGACCATTGCAAGGATTTCCCCAATGCCTAACTTGGCTACTTGGGCTCGTGGCCTGCAGTAGCACTTACTTTTTCTGTCAAATTCACATACTGAGCTTCTGCATCCACGATCCAAGGTTGGCCTCTGTTTCCTCCATCATCTGGTCTTAAGGTATCCTTTCCTGGCATACAGTCGTAGTTGTGACCTGAGAGACAGAGATCTAGAGACACAGAGAAAGAGAACAAAATCTTTTTGTGAACAGATCCTTAGACCCTCTGAACCTACTCAAGCCCAATCCCACATGTTCCATTTCCGTATTACTAGGAGTTGTTGTTGGCTTCACCCTATGTTGGGATAGAACACAACTCGTGAGGTATTCTGGTTGCATGGACATTTGATACTCTGGCTGTATGGACGCTTGACATATCCTTGCCAAGGCCCAGAAGGACAACACAGGTTGTTTTTCAAATGTTTAACACTCTGTTGGAGGTCACATGACCATGATCAAGAACGCTGAGAGTTGATGTTGGAATTCTCCTGCTGGAGAATTCTCTAGATGGCATATTTTGTCCACCATAAATACCTTTCACACTATAGGGTCTGCCAGATCATGTGGCCCGGGAGGCAAGGATGCTTGGACTGAACGCTAGCCCTGATGTCCAATTCTATTATTTTCTTGGTCTCAAAGCAGGCAGCTTTTGTGTAATGATGTAAATGTATTAGCTCAGTATTCCCAAGTCTGGATCACACAGCTGTAGATACTACACAGGCCAGCCTTGTATTTTCATGTTGCCTTGGTGGTAAGAGATGTGATAAAAAAAATTAGTCATTCATAAAGGATATATCCTGGCATGCCACAGACCATAGGACATAGAAAAAATTTGCTGACAAAATTTTCTAGTGTACCTTCTGAAACATATTTAGCATAAATGTGTTTATTGGTTTGATTAACATGTTGGCATTTTATGTGACTAGCCAAATTGAACTAGTAATTCGGCTTGATTAATATGTTGTCATTACTGGCTGCAGTAATGTAATATTCTGAAGACTATATAAATGATGTGTATTGCTTCAGACAATAGCAACTGAGTACTGGAGACTAAAGCTATCCCCAAAGGAAAACTGTTAGTATATACTGGAGTCATTCCCGTGTGTGCATAAATTGCTTCTTGATACCTATGGGGGGAAAACACGTTGGAATTAATGGTGGTTTACCTCACGTCTACCGATGTTTTCTAGCAAAACACAGCACTTAGACCCAGAAACTGTAACGGGGGTTAATACGTGGTTGAGTTTGCAGTAGTCCATTGTTATTCTTCAAGATCTGCCTAGTTTGCACAAGGGCCTGCATGGAAAAGTGAATGGGGATATGATAGTGACTGTCAACACTTTATCTTTTAAAAATGAAGATAATTCTCCTTGAGATACAATAGAGTGGCTTAATATGTTGGTTGAGGGTGGGGTTAGTTTCAGAGGCTTCCATGTTGCTTTCCCCTTTACAATAGCTCTTGCCTCAGAAGGCATAGAACCAATGTGGCCTTTCCGACAACTATACTATGGAGCCATTCCAGTGATACTTTGAGGGAACAAAAAAAAAATTACTGTAATACAGATTAGTGGACCCAGTAGACACACTGAACCCAGTCCTACTCTGAGCCAGAGATAAATGTCTGGCCTCCACATTTCCTTAGTCTGACAGAGGTGGCCATAGGGAGTGCCCATGTTGATGCTTGAGTTTTCTGGGTAGAAATAACAACTTAGACACAGCGTCCAGGCATTACCAAAAATATGCCTCGTCCCTTTCTTCAGTGTGAAGTTAACTTAGTAAATGGCCATAGCTATTTTTAGTCAAGTGCTAGAGGAAATTTTATTATTTTCTTTCTGTAGTGAGATGGAGTCCTTCCTGGGAATCTGGTCTGTCCTTTAATGAAGGGGTTCTGGATCTGAATATTGACTCAGGTCTGTATGTCCTGCAAGAGATTGTGAGTTTTATAGGGAAGCCATCTTTAGCCTCCTGATCATTCAACCTGATTTCTGTTTGTGTTAATTAATAACCTATCTTTTCCCTAGGGTCACTGTGTTGTGTTAACCATTTTAAAGGCTTTCTGTTGAGTCAGTCCACTTTTGCTTTCAGTCCAGCCTTGCTGCTCATTGGGATAATTGCTCCAATGTTGTCTCTAATGGTTAAGTCCCACCATGTGGCCTCTATTATTTTGGGATTACATCCTTCCTATTGCTATCAGAGAAACCATTTTAGTAACAGCATATCCTACTGTTATCCTTGCCTTACAGAGGACAGCTACCACTGAGCTACTTAATAATGCCAGTGCCCTTATCACTCACAAATTTCTTACAGTTTTGTAAACAGAGGGTCCTCCAGGTCTTCTTTGTGGAACACAGTCATTTGTTGGGTTTTCAAAGTTTTTGGTTTTTAGGTAGTAAATCTCCTCTAGCATGACCACTTCTCTTGGCCTTCTGTGAATTCTTCTATAGTCTTGCATGGCATTTTTATCATTTTTACTTGACTCAGTGCAGGGTATTGCTTTTTTCCATGATTCCAGAGTCATCTCAATAGAATGTTAGTACCTGCCTCTTTGGGCCCGTGCTAGAATTTTACATATTGAATCACGGAGAGTTTTACAACGTTAGTAAATTCTAACTTTATGTTCAAGTGAGTGGAAGGAGCACCAGCCATTAACAAAGAGCAGTGAGACACTTTTCAAGACTGGAGAGTTCTGGAGCATGTGGGAATTCAATGTATTTTAGCTGGTAGAAATAGACTTGCCAAACTTAATCTTATATTCTCACTCCTTCCCGTTAATGGATCTGACCTTGGCATAGAGACTTATGGGTTATTGGAGTTGGGAATTCAATATTCTTGAGAGCCTTTCTACTTTTCTAAGTCCTGGGTTTGATCCTCAGCATTTACTACAGCCAGGATACAGGACAGATGATACTTGTTATATTTTACCAGGGAGGTCTTCTGGGTTTCCTACTTTGCCTTGAATTAGGAATTAATCACTCTCCACCTTTTCATATTTTTCTCTAAAGCATCAGTACCACTCAGCCAGAGCCATTTTTTCTATAGTCATAATAATTAGAATCTCACTGAAGCTCTCAAATGTCTGAGATCATATAATCACCAAAATATTCCCTTCTATTGATTTCCTGTCCAAGTTCACCAGTGAAAAGAAACCACATATTAGGGTCTATGTTGGATCCCTCTAACACCAGTGATGAATGGTGTCTAGATAGTGGATAGCATGGTTCCAAAATCTCATTTTAGTGCCTATTTTCCAGCACCAATTTCATGTCATTTTCCTCGGAGACTAGACTCCAAGATACATATTACATGTAGTTAATCTACAGGGTAGTACCAGTAATTCCTACAAGAGATTTGGGGAAGTAGAAGTGGGCAGAGTGAGAACTGGAAAAGTGCTGTAGTATCAGCAGAGGTGTCCTCAAAACCCACTGAAGTTCTGGAACTCTAATCCTTTAGAGGCATTCAAAATTGTTTCAAGGAGATCTCTGCACTTTCACATCAGTAGAATTATTGGTTGTTGCCTGTCTCGGGGGGAGAGTGAGCATGGATAACCTTGAGTGACATCTCTCTCTTGTGGAGAGCTCTTCCTAAAGAAGAGGTCATGTGTGACCAACAAAAGTCAGAAATTGCTTCTGAGGGATGTGTGTGTTAGCCTTAAAGGGAAGATTTCGGTGGCATCCCATAGGATCTCCTAAAGGGTCAGAAAAATTATTCATAATAAAATTTCAGTACATTTGTGAGCATTTCATATTTTCTAAATTATAAATGAGAGCAAATGCTCTAATAATGAGCCTATAAAAATTTTAGGACGAAAATTCGAAATTGGTGTTCTATTTCTATACCTTGATATTTTCTTTAAAGGAAAATACCATGAAAGTCATTCTTATATAAGTATTCAACCTCTCATGAGTTTTTTTTAATATCAGGACACAGAAATACTGAGGTAACAAAATAATACACACACAGACACACACACACACACACACACACAATAAGGAGCTATTAATATGGCCTAGTTAAATCTGTGCATTAATTGAAATATTTGTGAGAAAGCTTCTATCACAATTTCAAAACAACAAGTCCTAATGACAAAACAACCAATGTGAACAAGATTGCTATGAACTTGATGTTTTAAAATATTCACTTTTTACATATATAATTGATTTGATGTTTTTATATTTAAATGTTGCACATTTTTAAGGACCTAATAGTCATATTCCTTTATCTTTGAAATAGAGATATCCTGCACAACACAGAAAACCCAGTAATATCAAAGGAAAAAAACCCCGAAGTGCCATAATAGCCCAAATATTTTAAGAGCTGATAATTAAATAGTAAATATACAAAAATTAAATTACAGATGGAACATTTGTCTAAAGATAAAACCTTAACAATATTCATTTAAATGAACTCAAAGGATCTCTTTTTTCAATATATACCACCTTCTCAATGTGTCAAAAAGAACTTTCTGTCCGATAAGTTCCAATGTGCCTTTTTGATGTTCATTGAACATCACTAATTTGTTCTGCCAAGTAACATTGTTATCAAACATAACAGACGCTGCTAAGAATTTTTAATTTCTAAGGGTAAATAGAGGTCAGTTTTTATACTTCAGGCAGATAGGGTTGTCCTTCAGGAATAATGCTATGGTGGATACTACAATGTCCTAAGATTGCATAAATGCATGGGTTCTCAGGGGCAATTTATTTTTAGTATTAAAACAACCTGAAAAAAAAAGGTTTTATTGTTGCTTTGAAAAGCAGGTCACATCTTTTGATGGAAAATTCCAACTAATGTTTAAAAAAATCTATTTAGAATTTTGGAGCACATGATATATCAAACTAATTTATATACTGACAACGCCTGCATCCTTCTTAAGTTTCTCAATATTGAAGTAAAAACGGAACTGTTTGACTCTCTACTGTGAGGAATATTGCTGTTTGGATGTTACTATTGTCATTATATTACCTTTATTCCTTTATTCATTCAGGCCTTATATAGCCCTTCATTTAAAAACCATCCATGATCTTGACCTCATCTGACTTTGCAAATGTAGTAGCTTCATAACTTCTGTTTTCCCACCACAAAATGTTCCCCATGTTGTGCTTCATGAAAAGGAGTATACTCTTGTCTATTAGTTACTCAGTTGATGGATTTAGGTGTGGGTGTCACTGTGTTCTACCTGAAAGTCACAATTCCCATGCACTGGGGGTTCTGCTGTTAGTTCACACTCAATCTGGAAGTTACTCTTTCCAACAAAAGAAGTAGAATATAAAACTTTTTTTTTTTCTATCTCTGCTGTGTAGGCAGAACCCAGAAACAGATGGCTAGAGAACACAATGTCCTAAGATTAGAGACAGAAAAATTCAGGTCCCCCCAAATAGAAAGAAGTCGGTCCACAGAACCAAGTGATGCAGGCCAGACATTTTGTAGAGCACAACCGGGAGGCACAAAGCTACCCTAACTGTCACTTTGGTTGAAAGACAAAAAAAAAAAAAAAAAAAACCCAAAACCTAGGGTGACCTTAAAGCAGAGACTGAAGAAATTCTGCAACGCGAGGATGGAAACACATAGCACAGAATGGTGTGGCGCGAGGACAGTGTGCTCTAAGAGCAATGAAGCCCAGAGCAGAGACTAGTGTCTTACAAAATTGACAGATTGTCTGTGTTAATAGTCACGAACAAGACTCTCATCACTTCCTGATCAAGTTGGAATTGGAAATATACTGAACTCTGTTCTTGGTACAGTGTGATGTAGGGGATTACATTTTTGTTGACTTGATAGGGTACTTAGTATAAAGTATGAATTCCGTCATTCTCAGCAAATCCGTGTGTTGCCTATATAAAGTGCTGAGGTAATGAAAAATACCTGGATTGGACAGGCTCTCCTGACAATTTCAAGTACCCAGAGAGGACAAAGCTAGGTCAGTAGTAGTCACTGCGCCATGCTGGCATAATCATTTTCATTTTGACTGGCTTCACATTGATTTGGATGCCTCTGCTTAGGTTATGCCTTTGCCTCAAACAACCTTTTTGCCACTTGCACAAGTCACTACCTAGCCTATCTTTTTAAAGCTTAGCTCAGACGTCATTTCTTTCCTCCTTCATTCTTCCTATCTACATTGAGTGTCTCTTATGTGATCAGAGTCAACTGATAAGAACCACAGAGGATTAAGGGAATGTAGATATAGGCAAAGATAATTGAAATAAACTAGAAGTGCAGCAATCAAAATATTAATGAGTTTTTATTCTATATGAAGCAGAGGAGGACAGGAACAGAAATTAGAAAAGAGTTTTATTTTCAACAGGACACCTGATCTTGTCTTAAGAGATGGTATTAATTAATTGGAGAAGGTGGGAAAGAATAAATGAAGAGAGAATCCTGAGGAAAAGGAGAGGAATTGGGAACTAACCTGATGTTTGTGGGGAAATACTAACAATTCAAACACACACACACACACACACACACACACACACACACGTTTGTGTGAGTGAGGCAGTCACTCGTGAGTGAGTCAAAAAGTGGTGAGAGTAGACAGGGTTCACTGTATGTAGGTCTTGGATAGTATTACGGAATGTGAATTCTAACTAGTAAGAAACGGGAATTCATGAAAGTGTTGAAGCAAGAGGATGGCAAGGTTGAGTTATCAAAAGCAATGACTCCTGTAGCTAAAGTAGAGGAGAGTAAAAATGACCATGCTAAACAGCAGATCAAGTGGGACTCAGTTCTATACACTTATACGGGTGTGATGTTGCAGGACAGAAAGGTTAAAGGAGGAAGATGATGAGTTCAGGTTGAGCATCTTTAATTTCAATTGCCTAGCCTACAAAAAAAAAAAAAGAATAGAAAATTCAAGGAAGTAGATACATGCTTAGGGAATTTAAGAGGAAACATTTCTTGGGAGATAATAATTTTTTAGGAGTAAGCAACTTATAGATGGAAGTCAAAATAATGTCAGATCACTGATGCAGAGTAAAAGGAATAACATTTTAAAACAAATGTGAGAGGAGTTCTTAATCTTACTTTAAAATACTTACTTTCCAGAACACCAGTAGCTTTTTGTCAGGGACAGTAACCTCCCGCAGGTCATATGGCTGGTAACAATGGAAGTGAAGTTCAAATATAGGACTTCACACTGCCAAAATTTGTGCATTCACCTCTGTATATAGGGGCATACCAGTGTTAAAACCCAAAATTCAACTGAGTCATTTTGAAGGTCTAAGGACTTTTCTCAGGTGATTCATGAATTGGGCAGCATCCCGTTCAGCAAGTAAATGGGAGATCCCAGGAGTTGTACAAAATGAGAGGCTGTTAACAGGAAGGAGATGGGGCAAAAAGTTAATAGCAAAAGAAAAGAAAATAGACAAGGCCACTTTGTCTAAGGGGTAAGGGCAGAGGTTCTTAACATGCAGATTATCTCATTTCTTTGGTCACATGACAGATAACTTTTCTGATGGTTGATGTTTCTGGTTTGGTGACTTGGCCTAAGCGGCACCATTTTGGGCCTGTGGTTTCTTTTAGCAACACTAGAATTACAAGATAATCGAAGTAAAATTTGTAGAATATCTTTTTGTATTTGAGAGGTATTTCTTTATTTTACTTTTAATTACCTAATCTACAGCAAGTCAAATCTCAGAACTAAAGGAGAAATCTAAACCTGGTTCTGAATGCAGACCCATAGTTTGTATTTAAAGCTATGTGACATTTTTTCTTAACTCAAAGTAGTCACTTGAGTGACCTTGAAAAAAATACTAGATCTTGTGCATTTCACTTTAAGAAAAATAATTGGATCACAAAAATCATGTTTGTTAAAAAGAAGTCAGCAACAGGGGTGCCTGGGTGGCTCAGTCAGTTGAGCGTCCGACTTCGGCTCAGGTCATGATCTCATGGTCTGTGAATTCGAGCCCCGCATCGGGCTCTGTGCTGACAGCTCAGAGCCTGGAGCCTGCTTCTGATTCTGTGTCTCCCTCTCTCTCTGCCCCTCCCCTGCTCATGCTCTGTGTCTCTCACTCAAAAATGAATAAACGTTAAAAAAATTTTTTTAAAGAAATAAGCAACATGATGAGAAGATGCATCTAAAAAAATACTTCTAAATTTGGGGGAGAGAGGTACTTTTTTTTTTAACTATAAGTTTATTAACATGTATACCTCATGTATATATGGGAGATACCCAGGAAGAATGAGTTACTCCCAGAGAAGGCCCAAGCTAATATATTAAATACCATCTTCAGGAGGGAAAAATAAATATTGGGATTATGTTGGGTTGGAGATGTGCATGAATGGTAGGTTACTGAGAAAAGCACAGTAAACAAGGATAAGGTTTGCTTTTTTTGGATTTAAATCGATGTCTTCTCCATTGATAAGATTTCTTGTGCTTCAGTAATTTTCCTCTGTCTGGCACAGAGTGGGAAATACCCTTACAAATAATTTGCTTTATAAATGTAGATTTCCCTTACAAAAGGGTAACTTCTGTATTTTCAGAGAGACACAGAGAGGTTCTTTATGTGCTGACAGTAAGATGCTTATTACCAAAGTAGGTTTGATTTTTGTCCCTATTAAAGTTGGAAAGAATCATGGAGCAGAATGAACATATGGATTGAAAAAGATAAAAGATTTCTTAGCTATGTGCTTTATATATTTATCGATATAACTGATATCTTAAGATAAGGCTGTGTTAATGTGCCTGTGTATAGATGAGCTTTAAATTTCTCAGGGATCATTTGCTAATCTATTCAAAAACTTCATATTGTCACAAGAGTATCATGACTGCCTGTAGGTAATGTTGAGGTGCCCTAAAAGAACTTGCCAACTATTTAAATACACAAACACTATACTATATATCCCGTTAAGGCAATTGGTACTTTCTGTTAATTCACACCTATGTATAATCCACTAGTTCAATTTGGACATCAGAAAAGATAAAGTACTATTACCTGAAATAGAGTAATAAAAAATTTTCTAAATTAAGGCAGCACCAGTGTATTCTATACTACTCAGTCAAGATCTGAAGTGTTGAGTTTATTTAGGCCTGTGTTGAGGATCCAGGCCCTTGGGCTCTCAAGATGATAGAAATTGAGGGGCGCCTGGGTGGCGCAGTCGGTTAAGCGTCCGACTTCAGCCAGGTCACGATCTCGCGGTCGGTGAGTTCAAGCCCCGCGTCGGGCTCTGGGCTGATGGCTCGGAGCCTGGAGCCTGTTTCCGATTCTGTGTCTCCCTCTCTCTCTGCCCCTCCCCCGTTCATGCTCTGTCTCGCTCTGTCCCAAAAATAAATAAAAACGTTAAAAAAAAAAATTAAAAAAAAAAAAGATGATAGAAATTGATAAGAGGTCAAGCAGGAGTTTCAGGCAAGGCTTTATTGGGGCTTATGCTCTAATGCAAGGGAGGCAGCACGAAGGAAAGAATCCTCAGGCCGACTCCCTGAGGAGAGGTCAGGGACAGTTTTTTAAAGAAACTTAGGTGGGAAAAGAGTGATGTCTATGTCTCTGAAGGCAAGGGAAATAAAAGCAAAAATGAACTACTAGGACCTCATCAAGATAAAAAGCTTCTGCACAGCAAAAGAAACAATCAAAAAACTAAAAGGCAACCAATAGAATGGGAGAAGATATTTATAAATGACAGATCAGATAAAGGGTTAGTACCCAAAATTTATAAAGGACTTATGAAACTCAACACCTGAAAAAACAAATAATCTAGTGAAGAAATGGGCAGAAGACATGAATAGGCACTTTTCCAAAGAAGATACCCAGATGGCAAAACAGACACATGAAAAGATGTTCAACATACTCATTATCAGAGAAATACAGATCAAACCCATGTTGAGATACCAACTCACATTGGTCAGAGTGGCTAAAATTAGCAATTCGGGAAACAGCAGATGTGGGAAAGGATGTGGTGAAATAGGAACCCTCTTGCACTGTTGGTGGGAATTCAAACTGGTTCATTCCCTCTGGAAAACAGTGTGGAGGTTCCTCAAAAATGAAACATAGAGGGGCGCCTGGGTGGCGCAGTCGGTTAAGCGTCCGACTTCAGCCAGGTCACGATCTCGCGGTCTGCGAGTTCGAGCCCCGCGTCAGGCTCTGGGCTGATGGCTCAGAGCCTGGAGCCTGTTTCTGATTCTGTGTCTCCCTCTCTCTCTGCCCCTCCCCCATTCATGCTCTGTCTCTCTCTGTCCCCAAAATAAATAAACTTTGAAAAAAAAAATTAAAAAAAAAAATGAAACATAGAATTACCCTATGGCCCAGCAATAACACTAGTACGAATTTATCCAAAGGATACATGAGTGCTGATTCGAAGGGCACATGCACCCCATAAATATATATATAAATATATATTTATATATACACATATATAACATACATACACACATATACATACATACAATGGAAGACTACTTTGTGATGAGAAGGAATGAAATCTTGCCATTTGCAACAATGTGGATGGAGCTGAAGGGTATTATTCTAAGAAAATAAGTCAGTCAGAGAAAGACCAGTATCATATGATTTCACTCACATGCGGAATTTGAGAAACTTAACAGATGCTCATAGGGGAATAGTAGGAAAAATACGATAAAAAACAGGGAGACAAACCATAAGAGTCTGTTTTATTTACTTATTTATTTATTTAAATATAATTTATTGTCAAATTGGCTAACATACAGTGTGTAAAATGTGCTCTTGATTTTTTAGATCTAGACAACAAACTGAGGGTTGATGGGGGTGGGGGAAATGGGGATGGGCATTAAGGAGGGCTCTTGGTGGGAGGAGCACTGAGTGTTATATGTAAGTGATGTAGCAGATGCTCTGTCTAAATTCTTTGAGGCAATTGTGGGGAAGATAAAAGTTGCTTCTTGAGTCTTTTGGGTCTCTATTGTTTTCAACTCAAGATAATCTACATGCCATGTGGCCCATCTTGGGGTGGCCTGTCCTTGGTTCCTACAGCGTCTAAAACCATCCATAAAAATCTGAGATATATTATCTCAAATTCTGGCCCATTACATAATCACAACTATCTTTCTTTCAGCCTTTAATAAAAACTATAGCAGAAATGAGAAGGCGTTGATCTAAGTGGCACTTGATGGGAAGGTCTATGTAATTCAATAAAGAATTCTGGTTTAGTTATTAGATAGTCACTGTTTAGATAAGAGAGAATATTAGTGTCTATATGAATTACTATAAGATTTAGGTTAAATCAGTACTTACTCTGGATGAAATTATTATTGAGTTGAATTTTTGTCTCAGTATATTTATTTACTTAACTGGGAAAAGAGGTTTGCTATAATAATAAAATGTTGGTCATGATAGTTTGAATGACTTTCACTTTGTAACCCTAAAACTACAAATATCTTGTAGGAGGAAATACTTTTGTTGGAATGTTGATTTGAAATGTTTAGGTTCTTATACCTAAATAATAACATTTTTGTCATAAGAAACTTATTTTACACACAAAACTTGATTAATTATTTTTGATCTCCTTAATCAGCTCTAATGAATCCAACTGATAAAAAAATACTTTGATTCTCTTAAAATTAAAATATAAAAAATTACTGTATACGTAAAAATATTTTACTTGTAAGTAAAAATTAGTTTACAAGATTACAGTCTATGTACTTGTGGACCCAAGTGGGAGTCTCAACTTTCCCCATCGTGGGGTTTATTTCTTGACTTTTTCCAGTGATGAAAGTTATTACTTGTACACCAAAATAAAGTATCAGTGATCGTTTTATGTGTACATGTTTTACTTGATTCTCTTAAACCAAGAAAAATAACAATAGCTATTGCTTTCTCTTGCTGATCATATGTCTGGGTCATAAGTGTGAGGAACCTTTTTATATTGTCCTTTCAATATATAAGTGAAATTCTACATCTAGAAAAAAAAAAGCAACTTCAATTTCTATCTCTGGGATGAGCAGGCCTTCTTAGGATCACTTTTCTAAAATGTAAAAAGTTGTCAAAGTAGAATATATCTGCAAAAATTTAAATTTCAGGTTATTAAACTTAGCAAATCATAAAAAGAAAAGATTAAAGTCTGGAAAACATAAAGGCAGTAGTAAAATGTACCTCAGGGACAGACACCACCACAGCAAGTATTTCTTCAACATTTGGATAAAGTAATTGAGAAAAATGATTCCTAACTGAGCACTTTAATGCCAACCACTGTGGTGAGTAGTGCTGGATGCCTTCTAGAACTTTTACTTACTGAATTAGTTTTATCCAGAACTACTTTACTTATGCTGGATATCATTGTTTTAGATGATAACTTGATTCTGCCAACCTTGGTTTTGCCAGCCACTTGGGTGCACCGCAAATGAGCTCTGTTGTACTATTGGGGAGGACGAATCCTCTCTGCTTTTCAAGTTCCTTATAGCTGGATTAAGAATCAAATTGACATGAGACAGATGAAGAAGAGAAAATCAAATTTAGTACCATACGTAAGGGAAATCCACCCAGACATGGATATTCCAGACCAGCATCATGAGGCTTCTATGAGCTAAGGAGAAGAGTGGAGTCCGAGGATCCAAAGAGGAGGTGGACCATTAGTGGGAAAACGAGGGGAGATGTTGGGAAAACAAAGGTGGCCCTAATATATAGACAAGTTTTTCTTAGGTAAAGATGAATCTCTTTGAATAGCTTTTTCCCTGATATAGGCAGGCAGTTGAGGGGGACGTAAAGAGCGTTCCCTAAATCCGCTGGGTTTTGATTGCTTTTAATTTAAAATGTTCATGTCACAGTGGCCCTTCATGGGGTAGGCTGCCCTTGGACCCCACAGTACTAAGCAGCTCAGAGTTCCAAACTGTACCACCCAGACGATTCAGACTGGTAGTACCATCTTGTCAACTAAAGCGTAAGTTCTAGAATTTCCAGATGAGGATAACTTGTTAGTATCTTGATAATTTCTTCAGACTTTGAATCTCTTTGAATTGTCTTATTCCATCAAACTAAAATAACTTGATTAAAAAAAAACCCTGATTTTCTGTTTTTGTGCAAAGAAATGTTGCATTTAATGTCCAGTAAGGAGAAAGAAATGACCTAGGGTTATCTGTGTTTTGGTCATCAGGTTGCATATCTGCATTATATTGGAGGCTGGACATTTAAAAGGTATAGGTGGGTTGGTAGAAAAGTTCCCTTTAAATTTAGTAGCCTTCAAGTTTTTGAGGCAGTTGGCTTTGTAATCTAAAATAACCAAATTTCTTTTTTTTTTAACATCGGACTTTATATTTGATTTTTCCTCATGGTTTAAATGAATGTTCCTTGCTCAAACTGCAAGACTCATTTTTAGATCGTCATTGTAAAAAAACCAAAAAAACAAAAAAAAAACACTTGAGTTGTTAGTCTCTATCTATCCCCCTTGACACATTCACAATTGTATAATTTAAGTTCAGATTTCCATCTGTAAAATCTCTCACATCTATCTGGTAGCACAAAATATTTGAAAGCCTTATCAGCATGAATTCATCATCAAGATGGTTCAGAAATTCCTCAATGATGCATCTATGTAGGCTTAGGCTATGTTCCTTTTCAATGCGATAATCTAATTGTTTGGTATTTCAATAATGTCCCCATATATTAACTTAATATCCCTCAAGAATTTTTACAATTGTTATCTCAGTTAAACATTAGAAAAATGTGTGATGCCAGGTAGTTTAAAAGCACATTTCTGAAATCCTGTAAGGCATATTTAGGCATATTTTTGCCTATCATTCAGCTATGCTTTTGCCTAGTTAAAGGTCCAAAAAGTTTTAGAAATGTAATGCCAAATATTAGCATAAATCTGGATATTCCAAGGACTTAAGATATAAAATGTAATTAGCATTTCTTAAAATGGCTTGAAACTACTAGTTTTAATTCAACTTGTATCTAAACTTAAACAAATACAAATTTACGATTTTTTTTAATGGTTATTTTTGAGAGAGAGAGAGGGAGACACAGAATCTGAAGCAGGCTCCAGGCTCTGAGATTTCAGCACAGAGACCCATCTGGGGCTCAAACTCCTGAACTGTGAGATCATGACCTGAGCCGAAGTTGGACACTTAACTTACTAAACAACTCAGGCGCCCCTATTTTTTTTTTTAGAGAAAGAATGCATAAGCAGGGGTGGAGTGGGAGAGAGCAGAGAGAGAGAGAGAGAGAGAGAGAATGTTAAGCATGCTCCACACTGAGCACAGAGCCTGACATGGGGCTAGATCCCACGACCTTGGGATCATGACCTGGGCCTAAATCAAGAGTTGGATGCTTAACCAACTGAGCCACCTAGGTACCCCCAAGTTTATGATTTTATATAAAAAATCATACGAGTGTAAAATGGCATTTTATTACAAGTCAAAGCTATACAGAGTATTGAGGAATTAACATGGTGTTGAGTAGTAGACAGGACCATTTTTTCTGGACCAGACAGTTTTGCTGTGTATACTGCTCAAATTCATTAGGTAACCTTTCACGCTAAAATATTACTTCACTGTATTGGTCTTGATTTTTGGATACCAAAATGTTAATCCCTTTGAAAGCAAACAAAATTACTGTATGAGAACTTTGCACTGCATAATGTAAACATGTTATTGTTCAGTTTGAAGGTTTATTCGGAACTCTGGCATATTGTTATAATGTCCTATAATGTTAGTGTATAAATACTGCTGTGTTGGGAGCCTGGGTGTCCGAGTTGGCTGAGTTTCTGATGCTTGATTTCAGCTCAGGTCATAATCCCAAGGTCGTGGGATCGAGCCCTACATGGGGCTCTGGGCTGACAGTGCAGCCTGCTTGACAGTCTATCTCTCTGTCCCTCTGCCTGCCTCCCCAACTCGTACTCCCTCTCTCTAAAATAATTTACAAAAAAAAAAAAAATATATATATATATATATATATATATATATATATATATATATATATTTTGCTATGTTTTCTTAAAACCAAAGAGATAACCTGTTTTGTGCTTAATAAGAACAGACCTAGTTCACTAAAGATGTAATAGCCTTCTCCCTTGTGAGGAGTTTACTTTTTTTTCTCCAATCATCTCATCATTCCAATGTACTTAGTACACTGTGAACATTAATAAATACTTTTCCATAAAAATGAAGCTAATTACTGTAGAATACTCGTGCCATAGTACATCAGTCAACCCCAGCCACAAGCCAATATATCACATCCTGACTGCCTTGGTCCCTGCTCCTGAAAACGTTCTACACGGTCCTCTGTGGTGGAAACGAATTGAAGGACGATGTTATAACAGTTTTCTCTTGCTTGCTATCTTGTCTGTCCCCTCATTTTCTCCTCCGCATTCAACTTAGGATGAAAGACATTCATTGTTCCTAAGTGGGCTATTATGGATTCATTCTCTTTTACTTCATAGAGATCAAGAGAGCAGTCTGCATATTTTTCTTCTACTGAATTACAATTTCTCTTAGGCTTTCAGGAGAAAAGATTTGTATTTTAGGAGAATGGAAGTGACAGTGTTTCAATGGATACTGTTTGTCCTCTATTTTTTGGTATTTCAACAAACCATTCAATCAGGAGGCACCTGCCCTCCCTCTTCTACTTTTTCCTCACAGCAGGAATTTGGTTGTATTAATTCCCATGTTCCTCGACTTTGGTCACTTTTTCGCATTAACTCACAGACATGTGAATTAGAAGGACTTGTACATAGCTTAAACACCGAACTAGTCAAGTCACTGGAGGCGGAAGGAAGGCTGAACTCTACAGTTTTAAGCCATAGTTTAGGAATTGCATTTAGAATTTAGAAAGTACTCATCATTATTCAAAGACTACCATGATTACTAAGTGTGGATAGAAAATTACAACATCATTTTGAAAAAGGTTCATTATAAAGTTTGCAGTTATTCTTGGCGCTATCTTTAATCTTCAGAATAAAGGATTTCTTTTATTCTGAAATCATACTAAGGTTTGTCTAATACTGAAATCTTCACATAATATTAGACCAAGTTTTACATAATTTCTGCCACCCCCAACGTTATACATTTTAATTAAGGATTTCAAGAGGGTTGAAAGATAGCATCATGCTCCTCTCTTTGGAAGAAACACATATTTTAAGTTATGCATTCACATGATCCCTCCCCCCACCCCCCCCACCCCTCCAAGCAATTCCTAACCAAAGAGGGGCAAGCCAGGAAATGAACTCAAGATTTCAGACTATGTGCCCTATTTATATGATTATGCTCCGGGCTATTATCATAATTCTGGGCCCCATTCCATTTTCTTAGTCCCTAAAGATGATTGGAGAGTAAGAAAAAGAAATAAGAAAGACTGATTGCCACGGATTATCATTTTGTTTTTAATTTTAAACTGCAAGTTCACATTCCCCTTTGAGTCTCCGCTACCACTGAGTTGTTTCTCACAGTCACTTGGGAAATTTGAAATGCTAGATCTGCTTTTCTGAAACACAGTGTGCTGCAATAATCATAGGAACAAATTTCGTAAGGATTTGATGATGAGAGACAAATAAATTCGTTCTTTTTAAACAAATGCACTCGGGACTGAAAGTTAAGGCTAATTCTATGCTAACATCATTCAATGATACTGTGTTCCTAACAAAATGACAAGCTATAGGATGAAAGGAAAGTATATTACTGAAAAAAAAAGCATAATTACTGCATGTGTGAAATTCAAAATGTCAGGTTTTTACAAGACTATTGAAACTATCAACTTTTCAGAGTAGATTTGAGACAAAAAGGAAGGATTAAACAATTCAAACATTTGTCAAAGTGACTTAAGATCTATATAATATTTATATTTTAGGGACAATTTCGAGCAATGGAAGTTGTAAAGTGCTTTACAAAACAAATTTTACTCTCATCTATTTTAATGATTTACCTCCATAGGTATGGAAGTCTTTATTTTTTTCTCTCATGATTTCTTGGTGAAATGGAAAAGAGTTCAATTAGAAAAAATTGATACTTAAACATCAAGAAGAAACTTCTTGTCAAAAATGAAGAATGTTTTTTGTTCTACAGGCTTTGATATACAAGCTAGCTAGATTACTATAAAAGATTTTCCTGAAAGCAAGTAAGCTATAATATTTTTTCCTTATAGTAGTTGTTGGCCTGTTCCCGTGCCAAATAAAACTTCTCCTACATTTGAGACTGGGGAGATCAGGCTAAAAGGCCAACATCTTTGCTACTAAAAACAATAAGAGCTTGAAATAATTATCTGACATGCTGTTCTGGGCAGGATCTATATAGTCCTGGGCAACAAAATATTTCTGAGCTCTGGCCCAAGCTTGAAACCCAATATCAAGTCAATATGTGTTATAAATTATAAAAATCAACAGAATATAAGCATAGGTGGGTTGTCTCCTCAAAAGCAACCATGCCCAAGTTTAAATCCATTTCCATTCTTAGGTGTGGGCTCATGTAGTCAGCAATGGACTTAAAAAACAAACAAACAAAAACTGCAGGTTGAATTGCATTCCCATTTTTGCAAAAACAACTGTATGGACTTCTCAGAAATAAATGAATGTGTCATCTGCTGGCCATGCACTAAAAGATGGATGGCAGCAAATCATAGTAGAAGAATCTTTGGTGAATTAAATCAGAGCCCATGTGTCAGAGTGATAAAGAGCCTGGGTATTAAAAGCAGACCACAAGGAACAACTCACTGACTGTGCAACTATGGCAATGGTAGTACCTATCCAAGTTAGTTGTTGGAGGCATTAAATGAGATAATATATATTGTCAGTTTTGAATGGGGTTGATCCCTAGTTAGGGTTCAATGTATTTGTTACTGATGTTGTTTATCCTATTGAAAAGTGGAACATAGTTTCTTCCCCTTGAATCTGGGCTAGGCTGCCAGTGACTTTTCTGAACAATAGACTATGGAAGAAGTAATATTATGTGTCTTAGTCTGTTTGGGCTGCTATGAGAAGAATTCCATAGAGTGGTTTGTAAACAACTAACATTTATTATAGTTTTAGAGACTGAGAAGTCCAAGATCAGGGGGCCAGCAAGGTCGGGTTCTGGTTAGAGTCAACTTCTGGTTCATAGATTTCTAGCCTCTCACTGTGCCCTTACATGGTAGAAGGTGCCAAGGAGCTCTGGGGCCTCTTTCATACAGTCACTATCGCCATTTGTACAGACCCTGCACTCATGACTAATCACTTCACGAAGGCCCCACATCCAAATATTATCACATTGGTCATTAGGATTTAACAAGAAGTCTTGGAAAAAGACATTCAGTCTATAGCACTAATCTAGTCCCATGCTCAGTTTTTTAGCACAACTAGGAGCTTCTGCCTTACTGTCCTGGAATCTTGACCTACCAAAACAGAAATTCAAACTCCTTTCTAGAGATAGAGGCCACCACTGAAAGGGACTGAAGGGCCAAGCATATGAATGAAAAGGTCATAATGCATATACATCTTAGCTGAGTCTTCTGGTAACTCCAGATTCAGGCTTTATCTCATGTTGGCGTTGGATATCCTTAAGTGACAAGTATCCAGTCGAGCCCAGTTAATCCACAGAACCATTAGAAATAATCAACTTTTTTGTTAAGCCATTACATTTAGTGGGCTGGCAGTTGTGACATAGCAATAAATAATCAGCATAATATATTACTACTATTACATGGACAGAATAATGAGAAAGTGATTCAAAGACCATTCTCTCATTTTATAGTATAACATAAATATGTGCAAAATAGGCTTCTGCATCTACTATGCGAAGCATTGTTGAACCATTGGAGGCAGTTAGCAGTGAAAAACACAAAATGACTGTCCTCACCAAGAGTGCAGTCTAGTTGGGGTCAGAGCAACATGAGAACTTTCTAGTACTGAGTGCTCTGTGGCAGAAAAGCTTGTTCTGACTATGATAATAAGTTAGGGTTTATTCTTGGGCCGAGACTCAGGGTACGATGTGTAAGTGCTATGTTGAGGATCAGAGAATTCATGGATCCTAAAAGTAATTCTGCTAGAGAATAAAAATTAAAGAGAAGAGAAAAAGGAAAGGGAAAATAATGCTTATTTTGATTTCCTGTAGAAAGGTATTTCATCTTTATATTTTCAGTAATACTTTTATCTAAAACCATTTCTTTCAGAAAGTATATTAAGAACTCTTAATGTGATATAAAAAAAAACAATTGTTGGCATCAAAGCTCATCTGAGTGAAAGAACTGAATGTGGTCTGCTAAGCTAATGGAGGGTGAGCTCCTGAAGAAGCAAGTTGAGAAAACATAGAAAAGCTATTTAAATGCTAAGAAATGAACATGAATTCAGTGGTGGAAAAAAAACGATAAAAACGATGTCCAGAAGCAAATTTCCAACTCGGGTCATACAAGGGAAGGTAGAACCAAGGCCATGTATCTTGTTCTAAGTTCTATCTTTGCGGTGCATCTCTATGGCTTCTGTAATTGTTTTTACGTACAAACTAAGGGGAAGAATTTGTTTGGTAAAGGGATCAGCTTGGAGCAGAGAGAACCAAATGGCAGCAGATGGTGAGATGCAAGGAATTTGGGAGTTCACTGGGGCAGAAATGAGGATCCAGATAAGACTATGAATGTAAATTCTTGGGAATTTGCTGAAATTTTAGAAAGGGCTTTGGATTTTGCGTAACTCATGAGACAGATGATTGAGACAATTTTTTTTTAAGATCCAAAGGCAGGATGTCCCTAGCTACTAGCTGAGGTTATGTATGAAGGGAGAGGATGGGCCATATGTAAAATAATGATTGAGAAAAAAGTTTGGTGGTGAGGGTGGGAGTGAGGGACAGGAAACCAAGATGTATTAAATACCAACTAGGTACTCAGCACTGTGCTACATGCTTGGCATACTTTTATCATTTGAACTTAATGACTCAGTATATTATTACAGTATCCAAGTGACACATAGGAGCTGAAGAGAGGCTATATAGCTAGTAGGTGATAAAAATTGGAACATTTGCCATCAAAACCTATGATCTATTACATCTTATTCTGTGTTTGGGAATATGTAAAGTAAGAATTTGTGATCCCCAGATGCTCCTGGATCCAGACTTTCACCCAATTCTAGGAATATATTCTCGAATACATGCTGTTGTCAGATGTAATATCAGTTCACAAATAGTGACATTCCTGATATTTTTTAATGACAAACTCTATGGTGATGCCAAATAAATGGTACTTATTGCCTGGCTGGATGTCCTTCTCGTTGAGTTCCTCCCTGTAATGCCCTCATGGAAGCTTTTTAGAGACTGCCTTGAGAAAAATAACCCAGTGAATATCATTTGTCACTAGTTTGTTTTTCTTCAAAATTTTCCCCTCTCCTCAGAAATATTCTTTGTTTTCTTGTCCCTTCCTCCACTACCTCAGGTGGCAATGCCATCCACGTATTGTTTGATCAAATCCTGCCTTGAGGTGAACAGATTGTCTGAATGTGGACATGCAGGCCTCACCCAGCGCTCTGTAATACTGTGGATAATCAGGGCTCTTATTGGTGCACATTAACTGCAATTTAGAACCACCAACGGGAATTAAGTGGAAGTTAAACTATGAGCAACAGAACAAGAGAAAAGAGAGAGAGGACTCATCAAAAAGCTTATGCAGCAAAAGTATTGAAATAGAGGTTAGCCCTTTTTTTGGTTTATATTTGTTTTTGTTGTAAATTCTAGAAGTATTCTCAGAAAGGCTTCTTTGACACTGTATAAAAATGAACAGTAGACACCATTATGGGAAATGGAGTGTGTGTTTCTCTGAGCATCTGGCAAAGGCATCTGTTGGAGATGGGACACCAGCTCATTGCTCTGTTCTTATGTGAAAGGTCTAATTAAGTAGCAGACAACTCTAGAAGCCCTAGAGTGTAGTTCAAATCAGTATCCAAAGGTTTATATATGCTCAGAAACCTCTTAGATCAGTACTACTGAAGAGTGAATCTCAGCAAAACTAGCCCAAAGTTTCCTGCCTAGAATATGTAGAAGTTGAAAGAACTTTTATGAGCACTGTGTCTAGCTCCAAGGCATGGTAGAGAATGACTAAGCTGGAAGGAACTTCAATAATAAGTTCTAGCTCATAAAGAGAGGTGTTTACCCTTTTCTAAATAATCCCCAGGGAGTAGGATTTTGCAATAATAAGTCACAGTTCTTAGGATCAGGGAGTTTGTCTTTTCACTGAGTCCCCTTCCTATCATTTCATCCCTCTTGCCTCCCTCTTTCCTTCTCTCCATCCCTCTCTCCTTTTCTTTCCTTCCCTGATACAGAATTGCTACTCACATTCAGTTAGATATTCAATTCTCCATCTCTGAATGTCCGGTAACAGTCCTTCCTCCCTTCAGTGAGCTCCTCTCTAAGCTAAGGAATTTATTTTCAGAGGTTTTGCTCATAGGACCAGTTTACCTAACTTGCATTTTCTTTTTTTTTCTTTTTTTTTGGTGTGGGGGGGTTACATCTCGATTTTCCTTACTTGACTTATCTGTGAGATGTAAGCCGCATTAGACATAGAAAGATTCTTTCCATGTTCAACAAATTGAATCTTCTATGTGTTCTTTCTTTCCAATCTATCACTCTGTTAGAAATAGGATTGAAAGTTTTCATTTTAAATTAATCAAAATAACACTTTGATACATGGGATTGATTTTTCCTACAAATGGTTGTTATTAAAACAAAAGCATTTTAAATAACTTTTTGCTTTATAAATTAAACTTTGGGCTAAAAATAGCAGAGAGGAAGGGAAATGATGAGTTAATGTGAATCCACGGACCTGCTTGGCTCTAGGTCTACAAATGGGCATTGGTATCTGAGAGTTTACTTCTGTCCGATGGTTGGGGCTAAAAGTACCCAACTCAAGATGAAGAAATAAATCTGACCACTTTATGAAACCAGTGCCTGAGCTATAACCACAGCCCCTCCTGCACAAAGAAAAGGAAAACTAACATCCTACAATGATATTTACATTTACATTTTATATAGGAGCGTGGACCTAGGGAAGTTTTAGTGTCCAGATACACTACTGTGAAAGCAAACATTGGTTCCATTGCTGGACCTGCTATATACTCAAACTTTGTAAAAGTTACTCTAAATTCCTATTTTAAGACCTTTTTCTTACCTTAGAGTTGAGGGAGGTAACTTAGAGTCTAGGGACCAGGACATAATTTCAAAATGACTAGACAAAGACATGAAGGGAATGAGGGGAGGAGGGCAATAAAGCAGGGAGACAAAAAGTAACCTTTCATTTTTCCAGTAAGTCTCTGCAAACCAAAATTCCCAAACTCATGAACAGGAAGGAGCTAATGATACTACCATAGACATGTTAAATTGGTAAATTAACATAGGAGGAACTCTAAAGAAAGAGCATAGCAGGTAAAGCAAAATCAGCAACCAAAAGATACATTTACTCTAAATGAGATTGATTTTATTTTTTTATTAATTTTTTTAATGCTTTATTTATTTTTGAGAGAGAGACAGAGAGAGAGAGAAAGAGAGAGCAAGTAGGGGAGGGACAGAGAGAGCTGGAGACAGAGTCTGAAGCAGGCTCCAGGCTTTGAACTGTCAGCACAAAGCACCAAGTGAGGCTCTAACCCATGAACTGTGAGATCATGACTTGAGCAGAAGTTGGACACTTAACTGACTGAGCCCCCAGGTGCCCCTAAATGAAATTGTTTTTATAAAACAATCTAATAAAATTCAAAATGAGCTTGTTTAGGGTGTTTGCATCTATAAAATAAACATCTTGGAAATAAACCTATATATTCATTAAATAAAAAATTTAAGAGGCAGTAAAAGCTCTAGATTGGACATAAAATGGGGAAGAGTAAATAGGAATATGTTGATAATGAATTTACCCCAGAACATATCACTGATTGGTCAAGAGACAAACAATAAATGGGTCCTGAGGGATAGATCAAGAATCTAAGACATCCAAAACCAGTAAAAATGAAAATGAAAAAAGACCAGTATTTGAAGAGATAATAACTGAAAATTTTCAGATAGTGAAAAACGAATGGATGATCAGTTTGATACATCCTCTAGAGTTCTGGATAAGATAAAAATTAAAAACAAACATACAGACATCTTCTAGATACATCATAGTCAAATTGCAGACTCTTGGGATTAAAGGGAATACTTCAAAGGTGCCAGAGGAATGATAAGATAATGACCATTAAACCTAATAAACTCCTGTTCGGCAACAACTGGTGCTGGAATACAATAAAACAATATATTTAAAGTTTTTGAGGAATAATAACCATCAACCTAGAAATATATGCCCTGCATAATCATTGTTTTCAAGAGTATGGGGAAAGTATGGGGTGCCTGGGTGGCTCATTCAGTAGGGCATGTGACTCTTGATCTCGGGGTCATGAGTTGGAGTCCCACACTGAGTGTAGAGATTCCCTAATTTCAAAACATAAAAAAGAGTAAGGGTAAACTAAAGACACACTGATGGGTGCCTGGGTGGCTCAGTTGGGTAAGTATCAGACTTCAACTCAGGCCATGATCTTATGGTTCATGGGTTTGAGCCCCATGTCAGGCTCTGTGCTGACAGCTCAGAGCCCAGAGCCTGCTTCAGGTTCTGTGTCTCCCTCTCTCTCTCTGCCCCACCCCTGCTCACGCTCTGTCTCTCTCTCTCAAAAATAAATAAACATTAAAAAAAATTTTAAAAAGACATACTGAGAAATACAAGTACTCTGATATTTTAACAGAGAACTTTGTGTAACAACTAAAGATATGTTGCAGTGAAAAGGAAAAGGAAGATAGCAAGATAGAGGAATACAAGGTAACAAAGTAACGTGGTAATTGACAAAATTATTGGTACATTTAACTTACTCTTGACTATAAAAGTAACGCCTGTTTTTGCTATAAAAAGAAAGCTAAAACTAAGCCACAAATAATAAAACAGTAGGGCTAGTCAGTAGTGGGCACAACTATTAACATCTTTATATTGAGGAAAGAAGCTTGAATAACTTCAGACTTCAAAAAAATAAGTATCAGGTAAAAATGCAAAAGTATACATTAAAAGATAAGAAATAAATTTTATTTTTTCCAAACAGGTGGGTATTTATAAAATGCTGTGTTCTGCCCTCAGAGGTCTGAAAGGGGGGAAGAAAAGAATCAGAGAAGATGGTAAAACAAAAAAATGAGGTGGTACAAGAAAGTCCAAAACCAGTCTTAATTAAAAGCAGTAAGAATGGGGCATCTGGGTGGCTCAGTCGGTTGAGCCTCAGACTGCAGCTCAGGTCATGGTCTTGGGATTCGTGAGTTCGAGCTCCAGGATGGGCTTTGTGCTGACAGCTTGGAGCCTGGAGATTGCTTCAGATTCTGTGCCTCTCTCTCTCTCTCTGCCCCTCCCCCGCTCATGCTCTGTCTCTGTCTCAAAAATAAACATCAATTTTTTTTTAAGTAATAAGAATGGATTAATACTATCAAAATCCTTAAGATACTTAAGTGTGGCTCTAATCTCTGCCGCCCCAACCCAGAATATCTTAGTGCTTGTGACCTAATTTTGTGGCTATATAAGGGTAGTTTCAGAAGGTTCTGCTGGTTTTTTCCACTGCAGCTCTGATCCCACAGGCCAGGGACTCAGGGGGGCAACTGCATCGACTGCCAAGTATCTCAATCCCAATTAACCTTTCAGGAATCAGGGAATATTTGCTTGGGTACCCACAAAATCAGGGTACCCATGATACATCAGACCTTGACGGGGAACCCTTTTGTTACCAGATTCCTAAATACTTACTGTAGAAGCAAGGCTAAGATGCCACATTGCTTTTCTGGATATTAATATCAACTCCGATCCTGTTTTCAATACCCCTTAAACTATGTGAGTGTTTTGTTCTTCCTGGAATATGTTTACCGGAATAAATGGCCATATGTACCTTTGAGAAAGGACTGAGGAGATGTGATCCTGTATACTAGTGGTTTTGCAGGGTCCTTCTTCTGGAGGACAAAACAAAGGGTTCCACCTAAAGGTGTAAAAACTGACCTAGGTCTGTGAGCTGGGCAAAGTGTCACGACTTTTGACTGGAGTCACTACTGTCAGCCTCCTGGTCATTCTTGTAGGAAGCTGAGGGGTACTCCTGTTGGATGCCCATCTATTGTGCCCCCACGATTGTCACGGTTCTGTTGGTCCATTTGATAACTTTCTAGATGCCAGGCCTCCTTGGGTACACCTGCACCCCTGTCAATCAATATGATCCTGCATAAGGCATTCAAATTCAGATACCTGGCTCCTGTTGTTAATAGTGTCTGTGAGCCTGGTTACCATCAGCAAGCCAAGTGCAGTAAAGTCTTCTCTTCCCTTCAGCTCTTGTCTAGAGAAGAGAACCACCAGTTAACTCTCGAGTTCTTACGTCTCTGACCAGCAGTGTTCCTTTTGGCCCTGTATATTCCAATGGGAGGAAATCATCTGGTGGGTGGTCTGAACACAGATAGTGTATTATTAAAGAATGCTCGGTTACCTGAGCCTTCGAATTTTTTTCTCCCACCATCTGCCACAGCAATTCAACTTTGCTTTAATATCGGCCTTCTCTTTGCTTTTTCCATGTTATGAGAAACCATCTTCTGAAGTTCTTGATTCTTGAAAATTTTAAATCTTTGGAGAGTTTTTCCAATCTGTAGAAACTGTAGACTCTCTCTGGTCTACTTTTTTGTTCTGGATCCCATGAAAAATCACTCCCAGAATGTATTTCCATGCATATTCCTTCAGCTTTGGTAGGTATGTGCCAAATAGGTCTTGCAGTTCCTTTGGGATATATGACCTTTTTTTCCTTAGCAGTTCTGGCATGTCCCCAGCTAGTCTATGCTATGAGTCAACCCTAGCTATGGGCGTAGTTAGTCGGAAAGGGAGAGGGGGCATATTTTTAGGGGAGAAACTGTGTCCTTGATGGGGAGGGGTATCTGCATTGCCCATCAGCATGTGGAAAGTGCTAACTCTTACTAGAGGTCAGCCATTTCTGTAGGTTCAGAAGCTCCAGAAGAATCTGGGGTACCTAAAATCTTTAAAGTTTTTTTAGCATTATATTTTTTGAGGGACTGAGCACAAGCAGGGGAGAGGCACAGAGAGAGAGAGAGAGAGAGAGAGACAGAGACAGAGAGAGAGGGAGGGAGGGAGAGAGAACCAGTAGGGAAGGGGCAGAGAGAGAGAGGGAGACACAGAATCCAAAGTAGTCTCCAGGCTCTGAGCTATCAGCACAGAGCCCGATGCGGGACTCAAACCCACAAATGCAAGATCATGACCTGAGCTGAAGTCAGATGCTCAACCGACTGAGCCACCCAGGTGCCCCTGAGGTACTTAAACTCTTAAAGGATTCCTCCCAGAAGTCTCTATTCCCTGTGTCAGGCTCCTAGGTTTTCGTAACCAGGACACTGGTCTTGACCTAAAAGATTCCCTAGATAGAATATTTAACCTTTTCTAGTTCAGCTGCTCAAATTATTATATCCTGGGCTTGATGAGGTCTTTGCATGCTACCTTACAGACCATTTGGTTTACAGACTTGATTTTAAGATGCTCAATAACTGTCTTTAGCATTTCATTATTTTTCCCTACTGCATCAATGTCATTTAGCAATAACCACTCCATCCCACTGCCCTTACAATTGCTGTTCCCATTAGTTTTAAATGCCCAGGGGGTACATTGTCCCAGCTAATGCGTTCCCTTAACCAGCGTGCTAGCCCAATTCATCACTGATAGAAGTTTGACAATAAAATGTCAGAGGTCATTTGTGTCCCATCAGTGATTGGGGGTGAAGGGGGGCTCATCTAGGCAGAAAGCGATCCAGCCTCAAAATAACAAATTATTGTTTACTCTTTTAGACCACCCCTGGACCTTGGCGTCGAGGAGCTTAGATACTTGATGAGGGTATCCTCTGGCACAGGCATTTTATCATATTCATAGAGGTTTACAAAACATCTCTGTCACTGAGCATTGATCCTTCTTGGCCACTGAAATAGGTACTCAGCCTGGAAATTCTTTTTTTTTTTTTTTAAATTTTTTTTCAACGTTTTTTTATTTATTTTTGGGACAGAGAGAGACAGAGTATGAACGGGGGAGGGGCAGAGAGAGAGGGAGACACAGAATCGGAAGCAGGCTCCAGGCTCCGAGCCATCCGCCCAGAGCCTGACGCGGGGCTCGAACTCACGGACCGCGAGATCATGACCTGTCAGCCTGGAAATTCTGAAGAAGACAGTAGCGGTGTATACATTGCTGCTGTGCCGACATCCTTCACAGGACCACGGAATACCTGGCTGATGTTCTTGAAGGAAAAGTATGCTTTAAACATGCATTTTATTCTCCCATTTTTTTCCTTGCCCTGCCTACCTTTATTTGCAAAGGTGACGATCAAAACTAGATCAACCTATGGTTCACAATTTCAATACTGTTGAGAAGGCCCTGGGGATTGCCAGTAGAGCTATTTTGTGTCCTAACTGAAATGAAAAAAAAAGGCATTTTGAGAGTGTATTAGATGTTTTGGCTGAATACAACTTGCCAACAGCAGGTGATCTTTGCTATAGCTGACAGAAGGCCTTTAAAATGGGTTCTGAAGTTTATTTTCTTCATCTTGCATGTGGATAATTGAATTGCAGTTTGCTAACTGAGACAACACTAGTTGGTACCCAGTGTACCATTCTGACACTTTAAAGGAACCTTGGGTTTCTTTAGCCATTGAAAAATAGGATACTAAAGGCAGAAGTTTTCCAGAAAGTGTATTTTTAGACTGACAAGTTATTACAGCTTCTCTTAGGAGAAATGAGCCCAGTAAAGGCTTTTCAGTGTTTTCCAAATCAGGTTTTCATTTTATTTCTCTTGATTCTATAAGAGCTGCTGGAAAGCATTGTTTTCATTTTAGCAGTAATAGGCAGTGGTCGTAATGTATTGAACACATACCAAGCCCCGTTATATGTGACGTATATCATTTCATTTAATCTTGTTTTATACTAGAAGAAAATGAGGCTTTGATAACTTGAGTGTTCACCTATGATCATTCAGGTGGGAAGGCATGGTGCTGGGTGGTGAACCCAGGTCAGCACGCTATAAACCCAGGGTTCTTAACCAGTATACTAAAATATTCCATCTAGAGCCTACTGCCTCTTCAAATTCTCAGCTCATAGCACAGCATTGGACATGTAAGGAGTCCTTAATGTAGAAACTAAATGTTCTTAGAATTAAATGGAATGTGGGGCGCCTGGGTGGCGCAGTCGGTTAAGTGTCCGACTTCAGCCAGGTCACAATCTCGCGGTCCGTGAGTTCGAGCCCCGCGTCAGGCTCTGGGCTGATGGCTCAGAGCCTGGAGCCTGTTTCCGATTCTGTGTCTCCCTCTCTCTCTGCCCCTCCCCCGTTCATGCTCTGTCTCTCTCTGTCCCAAAAATAAATAAACGTTGAAAAAAAAATTTAAAAAAAAAGAATTAAATGGAATCTTAGTTATGGGCAATACTATTTGGTCACTACATCCAATTGTATGAAAATAATTGTTTGACTACCCTGAGCATATTTTAAAGAACTCTTTCTCCACTTATTTATCAATCTGTTTTTTTCTTAATATTTTATTTTCCTAATTTGTATTGAGGTGTAATTGACGTACAATACACTGAACATACTACATAGAATCATTTCATGCATTTTGACATGTGTCCACCCATGAAATAAAGACCCACCACATTAGGAAGTGAATATATCCATCATTTGGAAAGTTTATCTAAACCAATTGATAATCCCTCTATCCAACCCCTCCCCCCAACCACTGATTTTCTTTCTGTCACTATAGATTTACCTGCATATCTAGAACTTCACATAGATTGTATAATGTAACATTTATCCTTTTTTAACTGTTTGTTTATTTTTGAAAGAGAGAGAGAGAGAGAGAGACAGAACATGAGTGAGGGAGGGGCAGAGAGAGAAGGAGACACAGAATCCAAAGCAAGCTCCTGGTTCTAAGCTGTCAGCCCAGACCCGACGTGGGGCTCAAACTCACGGATTGCGCGATCATGAGTCGAAGTTGGATGTTTAACTGACTGAGCCACCCAGGCGCCCACATGTATTCTTTTTGTGGCTGGATTTTTTTTCTCATAATAATTTGGAGATGCATACGTGTTATTGCATATATCAACTCTTTCTTATTTTGTTGTTGCTGAGTAGTATTCCACTGCAGGGATGTACCACAATTGCTTAAGCATTTATTTACCTGCTAGCAGAAATGTGGATTGTTTTTGATGTTGGTTATTACGACTGAAGCTCTTTTGAAAAATCAGTGTGCATGTGTTTGTATGAATAGATGCATTCTTTCTTCTCTCGATATATCCCTAGGAGTGGAAGGGCTAGATCATATGATACTGTGCAAATTTAAAGTATAAGAGAACTGTCTGATAGTTTTCCAAAGTGTTTGTACCATTTACATTTCCACCATATATATTAACTTCCTGTTTCTCAATATCCTCAACACTTCATATAGTTAGGCTTTAAATTGTAGGCATTCTAATAGATAGACAATGTTATTTCAAGCAATTTTAATGTTACATTTTCTAATGTATTATATGGGTCATCTTTTCATGAGGTTACGTGTTCTGCTTTTCTTTTTTTAATGAAGCCCATTTTCAAATATTTTCCCATTTAAAAAACATGTTTATTTTCTGATTATTGAATTCTCAGAGTGCTTTATGTATTCTGAATACAAGTCCTTTACTATATATATGCTTTTAAAACATTTTCTCCCAGTGAATGGATCATTCTTTTATTCTTTTTCAGAGTGCTTGTGTTTATAATTTTGAAGAAGTTCAATTTATCAATTGGTCCATCTGTGGAGTGTGCTTTTTATGTCAGAACTAAGAAATCTTTGTGTAATCCAAGGAAGCAAATGTTTTATGTTTTCTTCTATGAGTTTTATAGTTGGAGATTTTATCTTTATGCCTATAAAATAATAAGAGTTAATTTTTTATTAAGATATAATATTTATTTTCATGTATATAGATATCCAATTGTTACATCACTTATCAAAAAGACTGTTTTGCCACTAACTTGCCTTTGTACCTTTGTTGAAAATCAGTTGTCCCTGTATGTGCGGGTCTGTTTCTGGGTTCCTCTTTCTGTGTTTAAATCAGTATAGTACTGTCTTTCTTACGCAGCTGATAGTCTTAACATACTACAGTAAAAGCTTGGATTGCGAGTAACGTGTTCTGCGAGTGTCCTGCAAGGCGAGCAAACATTTCTAATAAATTTTAACTTGATGAATGAGTGATGTAGTACTCGTAGTACGTGATGCTGAATGTCACATGATCACAACTGAGCCACTGGTGGTTCTTTCTCTCTCGCTATAGGATTGTGGATGATCATCTCTTATGCTCTGATGCGCGGTCTCAGGCCATGGTGTTTGGCAGAAATCAGTGATTTTTCAGAACGTTGCAAGGTGTCCACAACTGGTACTAGTGTAGTTTCTGTCACTTCAATGCACCCATGGACAGTCCTTTGCTTTTCCATAAGAGAGTAGGCTTAGGAATGCTTTGCTTCATTCTAGGTCAGGCTCCCTGCAGAGAGAGACCCTGTCCTCTGATGCCTTATTGCCAGTTACATTGAATACAGTATATGACAAGAGTTTATTGATATTGCACTGTAGTCAACATGTGTGTGAGCATCTACAATGGCCCCCATGCAGAAAGATTCCATTGACCAGTAGATGGCAGTGATTCTGTTAGTGATAGTGAAAATGGTCCTACGCAATAACCCGCCTCTCGTCTCAAACCAGCCACGAAGGTTTTTCTAAGGTAAATGCAGGCTCATTTATTTATTTTTCTTTATATTTTGTATTTTCTTTATTGTTTTATGAATCTGTTTGGGTTGTGGAATGAATCATCTGAATTTCCATTATTTCTTACGGGGAAATTCGTTTTGATATACAAGTGCTTTGGATTACAAGCATGCTTTCGTAACAAATTATGCTCGCAAACTAAGGTTTTACTGTATACACTTACATAACATACAAGTCTTAAACATAGAGTGTCATTTCTCCAACTTTCCTCTTTTACTTCCAAGTTGTTTAGTCTACTTTGTGTTTCTATATTGATTTCTAAACCAATGTATCAGTTTCTACCAAAACATTCACTGCAACTTTGACTTGGATTGTATTGAACCTGCAGAGCATTTGGGGAAATTGACAAGAATAACTAGTAAGTATTCTGACCCATGTAGATGCAGATGATCCCTCCATTTATTTAGGTCTTTAATTTCTCTCAGCAATATTTTGTGGTTTTCAGTCAGTTTCACATATTCATTCATATTTATCCATGAGTATTTAATATAACTTGAGACTCTTGTAAATGGGATTTTTAAAATTATTTTCAGCTTCTGATTATTTGTTGCTACTATACAGAATTCCAACTAATTTATGTATATAACAGTGTATTTTGCAACTTTGCTAAACATACTTATTAGATGTACTTATCAAAAAGACTGTTTTGATATGATACTGGTGTATCATATTTTCTACATGTGTCATGTCTTTTGTTAATCAACACTGTTCTATTTCTTCCTTTCCAATCTATATCCATTCTTAAAACTTCTAAAGCAGTGTTTTGTCTAAGTGTTAAAAGCAGATGTCATAGTCTTGTTCCTGAATTTGGGGAAAAACATTCATTCTTTTATAATTAAATAGGACATGAGCTGTAGGTTTTTGTATATGGCCATTTTGAGACTGAGGAAGTTCCCTTCAGTTCCAAATTTTTTGAGAGATTTTATCACTGCTTTTTCATTCTCTATTGAGATGATTGTGTGCTTTTTCTTCAGCCTGTTGATAAAATTAATTGCTCTAATTTTTAAATGGTTGAACCCCACTGGTGACATTGTGTATGTGTATGTAATACGATTCTATGGGTTTTGACAAATGCATATAGTGCCACATAACCGTCATCCGCAGTATGATAAAGAATGGTTTTACTGCCCTAAAAATCCACAATATTCCATCTTTTGATCTTTCCTCCACTGGTTCTAAGTTCCTGGCAACCACTAATCTTTTCATTGTCTATATAGTTTGCCTTCTCCAGTAGTGGGAATCATACTGTATATGGCCTTCTGGAAACTGGCTTCAGTTAGCAAAAGGCATTTAATGTTCCTCCATATATTTTCATGGCTTGATAATTCATTTCTTGTTATTGTTGAATGATATTCCACTGTTTGCACAGCACTGTACTGCAGTGTGTTTATTCCTTTACCAACTGAAGAGCATCTTGCTTGCTTCCAGTTTGTGACGATTTTTTTTTAATTTCAATTTTTTAACGTTTATTTTTGAGAGAGACAGAGACAGAATGCGAGTGGGTTAGGGGCAGAGAGAGAGAGGGAGACACAGAATCCAAAGCAGGCTCCAGGCTGCGAGCTGTCAGCGCAGAGCCTGACGTGGGACTCAAACCCACAGGCTGTGAAATCATGACCTGAGCCAAGTCGGACGCTCAACCCACTGAGCCCCCCAGGTGCCCCAGTTGTGATGATTAAAATAAAGCTGCTATAAACATTTATGTGCAAATATTTGTGTGGATATCCGTTTTCCATTTATTTTGGTAAATATCTAAGAGTATGACTGCTGGGTTGTGTGATAAGACGATGCTTAGTTTTTTAACAGTCTGTCAAACTACTTTCCAGAATGGCTGTCCCATTTTGCATTCCTACCAGCAATGAGTGGGAGTTCTGTGCTCCATATCCTTGCCACCATTCAATAATTTCTTTTCTTTTTGGATTTTAGGCATTCTAATACGTTATCTTATTATTTTAATTTGCAATTTTGTTTATTTCCCATCTGTCTATCCGCTTTGGTGAGGCATATGTTCGTTTGCACTTTGTAAAACTGGGTTGTTGGTTTTCTTACTATTGAGTTTTAAGAGCTCTTTGCATAGTATGGATAAAAGTCACTTACCAGATACTTGTTTTGTAAATATTTTCTTACAGTCTGTGGCTGTGTTTTCAATCTCTTAACAGTATCTTATGTAGAGCAGAGATTTTTAATTTTAATAAAGTCCAAATTGTCAACTTCTTATTTCATGGATCATTCTTTGGTGTTGTATTTAAAAGCATCATCACCAAATCCAAGGTCGCTTGGAATTTTTTCTCAGTGTTATCTTCTATAAGTTGTACAGTTTTGTATGTATATCTGTCATGTATTTTGAGTTAATTTTAGTAGAAAGCATAGGGTCTATGTCATATTTATTTCTTTGCATATAGATGTTCAGTTGCTCTAGCATCATTTGTTGAAAAGACTATACTTTTCTCATTGAATTGCCTTTGCTCTTTTGTTAAAGATCAGCTGACTCTATTTGTGTTGGTGTATTTCTAGGTTCTGTGTTCTGTTTGTGTTTTTATTGGTCCATTGTTTTGCCAATAGTGCACTGTCATGATAACTTTAGCTTTATGGTAAATGTTAAGGTTGGGTAGGATCAGTCTTCTGACTCTGTTCTATATTCTTTTGACTATTCTGGGTCTTTTACCTCTCCATATAAACTTTAGAATTAGTTTGTCTCTATCCAGAAATAATTTGCTGGGATTTTGATTGAGATTGCATTGAAACTATACATCACATTGGGACGAAATGACATCTCAACGATACTGAGTCTTTCTATTCATGAACATGAAATATCTCTCCACTTACTTACATCTTTGATTTCTTTGATCCACATTCTACAGTTTGATCAGATCTTGGACCTGTTTTCTTATATTTATACCTTGCCCCTGTTACTCCATTTTGGCCAGAATCAGAAATCAAGAGATTTTTACTTTAATGAGAAAAATTGCAGCTGCTTGGGAAGAACTAAGAGAGTTTTAAATTTGAGTGAAGGTCATATTGCAAGGACAATTACAGTCTGGTTGCTACAATTATTAATTGATTCAGTTACTCATTTAGCTTTTCAATAAGTACTTATTGAGTTCCTACTATCAAGTAGGTCCTTTGCTAGACCTTAATAATAGAGAAATGAATAATACATCATCATTAAATTATAATTTTGATTATCGTTTGCATTATATAAGTGGCAAACAATACCAGCTTCAGGCAAAATAATATATTTGGAATGTTTACCTTGGTGCCTATCTAATTTACTGATCTTTTTTTTACTTTCATCCATATGCATTATTTTGTGGCTCATTCCTAAAGGATCTCCATCTCCAGCATGTGCTAAGTAATAACTCTGTAAAGTGTAAATTGGTAACTTAAGTTGTTATCAATGAATATTGAAACTAGAAATGATCACGTATTTACATGAGCATTTACATTTTAATTAGAGGAATTTTCAAGACTGGGGATATTTCTAGGCTAGGGAAATAAGTTATTAATAATAGACTTTAAGATCCTTACACAGGAAAGATCATTGCAGAGAAAGTGATTTGAGAGAGGGGCTGATGCTATTCTGGAACAAGTTTAGGTCAACCTTTCCCAGAAATGAAATATTCCTGAGTGTATCACAGCTACTAGAATCTTTTCACCATGTGACCTTTGACTCCTAGGTACCAGGAGTAGTATAAAAGAATACAGAAAAAAAGGTAGGATATTTGATAAAATCTCAAGAAATTTTACTGACTCATGACATCTAATATGCTAAGGATTTAGTCCAGTCTAGAGAGGACTTGGCAAGAAATAAATATCCAAAGGTATATTTAAAGTTTTCAAGTTAACAAAACTTGCCCAAAATTTTCTCTGTTGCATTCATCTTCCATCACCTTAGGCAAGTGGAGAGGCCCTTGATGGAGTATTTATAGTACTTGAAATACTCACTTAGTGCTTTGCAGAAAAAGTTACCTATGCTTTCCATATCATGTGGCTGATTCTTACCAGGAGAAATTCTTAAGATATCAAAAACAAAATAATTGATGAACAAAGGAAACAAGAGGAAGCCATCGCTCAAAGTGAAATAAAGCAAAGCAAAACAAAACAAATGCATGTGCATTTTGTAAGCATCATGCCTAGAAAAGCTGGAAGAAAGTGGGGTGTGAACCAGGCATTCACTTTTCTGTGAGCACACGTCTCTGATTTTACTGAACAGAAAAGCCTCTTAGTAGAGATTATAAATATTATAGATTAATAGAATTATTGTTGGAGTTAACTTTAGGAACTTGATTCTCCTTCTTTGTAGGATGATATACAACATTTTTTACACTTTATTTATGTCTTCTTCATAGGAAGCTAATGCTTCATAAACTTTATTCTGTGCCAGGCAATGTTGGAAGTATTTTAGGTGTATCCTCTTAATTAACGTTAAAAACAATCTTAGGAAGTAAGCACTCTCATAATTTCCATTTAATATCAAGGAAATAACATGGATGGACATAGAGGGTATTATGCTAAGTGAAATAAGTCTGGCTGAGTAATAAAAATACCATATGACTTCACTCAGTGGAATCTAAAAGAACAAATGCATAAACAAACAAAAAGCAGAATCAGATCTATAAATACAGAGAACAAACTGATGGTTCCAGAGGGCAGAGCTTGGGGGTGCTGGGCAAAGTAGGTGAAGGGGAGTGGTAGAGACAGGCTTCTGGTTATGGAATGAATAAGCCACAGGAGTAAAAGGCACAGCATTGGAAATAGAGCCAGTGGTATTGTAATAGCGTTGTGTGGTGACCGAGGGTGGCTAACTGTGGTGGGCTTGGCATAACAGAGAGAGTTGTGGAGTCACTATGTCATACAACCGGAGCTAATATAACTCTGCGTCAACTCTACTTAAAAAATTAAAAAAAAATAATGCTAAAAAAATAAAGTTAAAATAAAATTGAGGAAGCAAAGCCAAAGAGAAGCTTATGTAATTTTCAATGAACCAGCAGCGTTGCAGTTCACAGGCTGGCGGCTGGTTTGAGTCTGAACACTTAAAGGGCATCCATCCGGGCTTACTGGGATTGGTACATGTGGGTACTGGCAGCCCAAGTGAATTATAAAACACTCGAACACGAGTAACATAATAGGGGCTACACTTTGAAGACACTAATACTTTGCAGGCTCACACCCAGTGGACAGGTGGCTTTACAACTTGTGAGGATGACATACGCTGTCTGATAAGATGAGGCTGCGGCAACCTCAGTACCCAAAGGGTTAATAGTCTCCAAGAAGTGCTGGCCCTACCCTGATTCCTTTTTCTTCCACCATCAGCCTTTCTGTTTCTCTATAGATCCTTCCCCTGCTTCCCAAATGGAGTGGGAGAAATACTTTCCCACAGTGTAGAAATTGGAGTTTGTAATACCATTTAATTAATAGTTAATAATTTTTGATAGTTTCACTTAAAATTTATATGTATATATAACTGTGTGTGTGTGTGTGTGTGTGTGTGTGTGTGTGTATAAAATAGACCTTCAAAGGGGCCCTGTCAATTGTAGTGAATCACTGTCAAATGCCAGGTCAATTAACATAATGATCAGACGAGTATATTCAGAGAAATATGACGATTTTATTAAAGTTATTTATTTATCTATTTATTTAGTTTAACATTTTATTTTATTCTTTGAGAGATGGAGACACAGCATGAGCAGAGGAGGGGCAAGGAGAGGGGGAGACACAGAATCCGAAGCAGGCTCCAGGCACTGAGCTCTCAGCACGGAGCCAGATGAGAGGCTCGAACCGACGGATGCGAGATGATGACCTGAGCCGATGTCAGACACTTAACTCACTGAGCCACCACCCGGGCACCCCACATTTATTTATTTTTTTAATATTTATTCATTTTTGAGAGAGAATGAGCAGGGGAGGGGCGGCGGTGGGGGTGGGGGAAGACAGAGGACCTGAAGCAGGCTCTGAGCTGACAGCAGCAAGCCAGATGCGGGGCTCAAACTCATGAACTGCGAGATCATGACCTGAGCCAAAGTCAGATCCTCAACTGACTGAGCCCCCCAGGTGCCCCTAAAGATTTTTAAGTAAGAACATAAAGACTAGCTAATGAAGTGTTCTCTATCGAGTAAATGAATTATGTGGACATACTTAGAGAATATAGTACGAAGTAAAGACAATGTTGTGAGATCAACTATTGCATTTCAAGCTCTCCTTAACTTTACAGGAAGCAATCTGATTGAATTAATTTTCTTCAGTAATCCCCTTTATTTAAGATTAACTGCAAAAAGTAGTTCACACTTAGAAAAACTATTGTCCTTTAAGACCAGAAACTCTGAGAAGAGCCGTCTTCAGTGTCCAGGAACGCGGCAGCACGCTCAAGATCTACACATTCGTCTGCCTACTGCACTGACAGCTTCATTAAACATTTCTTTCCACCTCGCTGGCATGCAGCTGATTTCCTCTGAGGTTGCGGGAGACCATTCAGCTTTCGTCAGAAGGAGCCTGATCTCCTGCCCAGCTCTACACGTGCTGTTTCTAGCCTGTAGGTTGCACCTTCCGTGGGAATTCGAATTGACTTGAGGAAATACGTTGCCAGGGAGAGTTAATAATTCATGCCCTGAGAAGGGACGGAAATGCTGGCAATATTTCATGAGCCACTTGGAATCAAGTGTCTGTATAAATTGCCATAGGATGGGTGTGCCCCAGTGCTGTCGAGCCAAGGTATCTGCTTGGAACTCCAGCTCTAGATGGGCACCTTTGAGGCCCTGCCGGGCTCCATCACCGGTATCAATCCCGCTCCCTCTCCTGCAGGTGTCTGGCTTCCACGGAGCGTTTTCACATTCCTGCTAACTCACTGGCACCTGGGACTCAGGGAAGCCGTACGCAGCTACCCCAGAGTTGTGTAATGTGGCGACCTTTCTGGGCTTTACTGGGTCCTATACAGAAGGAGGACGTCTTGTTCCCTTTTTGTGTTGCAAGTTGTTAAGTAGGTGCAGGCTAGTGTGTGTTTGTGATCCAAACTCTTCCAGACTCCCTTATGAAGCCATGCTACATATTTTCTTCTTTTTTTTGGAAACACTCCTTCTAACAGGAAGTAGGGTGAACCTAAGTCTAAGAGGCTTTGCTGCAGGAGTCCCCAAACACTTTCTCTTTTCATCTTCACGTAGTCTTTGTTGGGAGCTTTTTGTCCTTCGTTTCGGTGTCAGACGGATGCAGCTGAGACTACGCACAAATGTAGTCACTGGCGTCAGTTTCCGACATTGCTGTCTCTGATGACTGACACTGGCCACCGTGATTGACAGTTGATGATGACTATCCATTGTTGCCTCACTTGGGATATTGTGATGTAAGTGTGTGCAGCTGAGCGGGTTGTAACTGGGAATGACAGCAGATGTTCTTTGACTGTGTCTGTGGACTCTTGTGCTTTGTACAGAGATGGTGTTAATTTACTTTTTAGCATTGGAAATATTGTGAGCCTGTTTTCTAAGGGTTCAGATGAGCAAAGAAAACCAGAACGCTTACCACACCAACGCCAGCACGACTGAGGCATCACTGAAAAGGAAGGCTAAATAACTGTTATTTCAATGACAGATGGAAGGACATATATAACTGGGTTAGCGAGATAAATAACAAAAACAGAACATTTGCGATTGTCCGTGGTGCAGACGGGGAGGTAAAAACACATATGGAGACGGAATCTCACATGTCTTGGATGAGACAGGAAAATACATCAAAATAAATCAAAAATGTTTTGTCTCCCCCAAAGACACCAGTGCTCAGCTGAAAATAGTGACTGCTGAGCCAACTTGGGACTACCCGGATAATGAACATGCATTATCCTAATGTTCTCTTGATCACTCTGTGAAACTGCATGAAACTACATTTCCTGATGAAGAAATTGCAGCTACAAGGTTCAGTGAGAGGACAAAAGGGAACATTTTGATCACAGAAATATTAGCCTCTTCCATTACGAAGTGAGTTCTGTCAGGCCTTAGTAGCTACTTTCCTTTTTAACGCTGGGAGTAGTATGACCATGATTTTGTGTACCCATGTGTGTGCCAAGTTGAAATGCTTTTTTTTCTCTCTCTCTCTCTCTCACTAGATGGTTTAAGCTGATTCACATTTATTTTAGGACTGAATTTATTTTATTTTCAACTGAATTTTATTTGTTTAATTATTAGGATGTATTTCTGTTTATTTTCAACTGAATTATAATTTAAAATTCTATGCCTTTTGTTAAATTTGCTATGTCGTTTTTATGTACAGGATGCACATTCTCTGCCCTTTTATTATTAAAATTTTTAAAAAATATTTATTTATTTTTAAGAGACAGAGACAGAGTGCGAGCATGGAAGGGGCAGAGAGAGAGAGAGAGAGAGAGAGAGAGAGAGAGAGATACAGAATCCGAAGTAGGCTCCAGGCTCTGAGCTGTCACCACAGAGCCCCCTGTGGGGTCCGAACCCACCAGCTGTGAGATCATGACTTGAGCCAAAGTTGGGCACCCAACTGACTGAGCCACCCAGGCACCCCTCTCTGCACTTTTATTAAAAAACCAAAACTGGATATTTAAGGGCAAATGTTTTATTATAGGGGCTACCTTGGTACTTAAATCTCCTTTAATGACTTTATTTCCCTGTTTGCTTATTTAACCTTTCATTATCTGCTTTATCAGTTTATTTTTTTCATGTTGATTTATTTTTGAGACAGAGGGTAAGCAGGGGAGGGGCAGAGAGAGAGGGCGACACAGAATCAGAAGCAGGCTCCAGGCTCTGAGCTGTCAGCACAGAGCCTGACACGGGGCTCGAACTCACGGACCGTGAAATCATGACCTGAGCTGAAGTTGGACGCTCAACCTACTGAGCCACCCAGGCGCCCCTGCTTTCTCAGTTTTGTTTGGGTGAGAGATGGGACACTTTAATACCTACCTACTACCTATTCAATAATAAGCTTTTCATGTTTTCTCTCCCCTTTCATCCCAAGTTTTAGCTGCATTATTCCTGACATCAAAATTGATGAACACAAAGGTGGTCAAAAGGTACAAAGTTCTAGTTACAAAATAAACAAGTCCTAGGAATGCGATGTACACTTTGGTGACTGTAGTTAATAATAAACACTGCATTGTCTATTTGCAAGTTGCTGAGAGAGTACATCTTAGAAGTTCTCTCCAGAATGGAAACAATTTGTAACTATGGATGGTGATGGATGGCAACTAGCCTTATGATCATTTAGCCATGTGTACAGTTATCTGATCCTTATGTTGCATACCTGAAAGTATTGTTATATGTCAATTATATCTCAGTTCAAATATATATAACATTGGTACAGTTGTTTCCCTCTCATCTCTACTTTTATAGGTATATTCATATATTTAAAAAATGCTTGCTATCCTTTTTTGAAATTTTGTTATTTTTTTCATGTTTATTTATTTTAGAGAAAGCAACAGAGCATGAGCAGGGGAGGGGCAGAGAGACAGAGGGAGACACAGAATCTGAAGCAGACTCCAAGCTCTGAGCCGTCAGCATGGAGCCCAATGTGGGGCCTGAACTCACGAACCATGATATCATGACCGGAGCTGAAGTTGGACGCTTAACTGACTGAGCCACCCAAGCGCCCCCTTTTTTTGAAATTTTCATAGTCATAAGTTGGTTGGATGAAGCTTATGCTTTTTAAAATTCATTTTGATTTTCAGTTTTTCATTTCTTTTTTTAATTTTTTTAAAAATGTTTATTTATTTTGAGACAGGGAGTGCAAGCAGGGAAGGGGCAGAGAGAGAGGGAGACACAGAATCTGAAGCAGGCTCCAGGCTCTGAGCGGTCAGCACAGAGGCCGACATGGGGCTTGAACCCACGAACCATGAGACCATGACTTGAGCCAAAGTCAGAGGCTTAACTGACTGAGCCACCCGGGCGTCCCTTCAGTTTTTCCTTTCTGATTTGAGGTAGCTTTTCATATCTTTAAATGCTTGTTTCCATAGTTTAATATCTGTTGGAGAGTGTAGATTTAAAGATTTCTTTGGGTTGATGGTGTTGGGCTGTGTGTTGGGGGAAGGTTCCTCATTGAAGAAGCATGCAAAATTTTTAATGATTTTCTGTGATCTCTGTGGACTTGACTTTTCTTGTGTTTATCTTGAGTGATAGCCAGGTATTTCACATGATTCTTACTTCATTAGCATTATTTTTGGTTAGTCTAGCAGAGAACTCAACACTTCGCAGTGTTTTTAAATTTTTGTTTTTAAAAAATTTTAACTGAAGTGTAGTTGAAGAATGATGTTATATTAGTTTCAGGCGTACAACATAATGATTCAACAATTCTCTATATTAGGACATGCTTACCATAATAAGTGTAGTTACCATCTGTCACCATACAACATTATTACCATATTATTGACTCTATTTCTTGTGTTTCTTTATCCTTGTGACTTGTTTAATTTTAATTTTTTATCTTATTTGTTTATTTTTAGAGAGGAAGTGAGAGCCAGCAAGGGAGGGGGAGAGGGCCAGAGAAACACAGGGAGAGAGAGAGAGAGAGAGAGACGGACAGACAGACAGTATCTTAAGCAGGCTCCATGCTCAGCACAGAGCCTGTTGTGGGGCTTGATCCCATGACCCTGGGATCATGACCTGAGCCTAAGTCAAGAGTGGGGTGCTTAACCAGCTGAACCACCTAGGCACCCCGTGACTTACATATTTTATAACTGGAAGTTTGTACCCTATGTTTGGTTTTGCGGTTCACATCAAATGAACATGCATTATGATATCGTTTCCCTTGATTATTCCACGTAACTCAGGAAAGTCACAATTCCTGGTTAAGAAGCCTGCTCCATTAAAGAGTTTACCTCTTCGGCTGGCATGCCTGCCTGCAATGGAGTCCATCTCGGTATTTGTTCTATTGGTTTATTTTTATTATTTTTTGAATTTGGTTGGCAAATAATGTTGCATTAGTTCAGGCGTACAACATAGTGACTCAACATCTCTACTCCTGTACAAGTGTAGCTACCCTCTGTCCCTATACAACGTTATTATAATACCATGGACTATATTCTCCATTTTATATGTTTTATCCCTGGGACTTGTTCATTCCAGAAGTGGAAGTCTGCCTCTCCCACTCTCCTTCACTCATTTCACCTACCTCTTCACCCCCTTCCTCTGGCAACCATGAGTTTTTTTTTTTCCCACCATATTTATAGGTCTGCTTCTGCTCTTTGTTTTTTTACTCGTCTCTTTAAATCTTCTATCCGTGTATTTGGATATGGTATTTGGCTTTTGGTGACCTTGTATTTGGAAATCCCTTCCCTGGCAGTTGGTTGTATGATCTGTTTTTCGGTTCCCCTGCCTCAAGTATCTTCAACGTTAGTGTAGATTTGATCTTTCCTGTTATTGCTTTAACTCAGCCTCAGGCTCCTTAGCCAGTGTCCCTCCTCTCCATTTCTTGCACTTTTCTTTCCTGCTTGTGCTTGCCGCGAAGCTCTGAGACACGTAGCGATGGGTGAGAGCATATGGTACCCTAGCACTGATGGTCCTGTGCTTTTGCTCATTATTCACAGTAACTTTGCAATCTCTGTCTTAAAGCAATGTTGAGGGTGTACTTCTGCACGGCTTTTTATAGGTGTGCAATGCAGTTGTCAGTTCTGTCTCTGGGAGGAGATGTGGGGAAATTTTTTACTACACAGTTTCCATTGTCTGTAGTTACCCCAAAGCTTTTTGCTCTCAGTTGATAATTTCCTTGGCAATACACATCTTTTAAAAATGTACTAAGCGCCAGTACATGTGTTTCCAGCCAGTTCGGTTTTGCTGTTGGGTCCCACTATTCGTTCCTCAACCCCGTGGTGTGCCTAAAGATGCAAATGTGCAGGCTACTCTCGTAATCTGGGTTTGTAATCTCCGACTGATTTTGTGGAAGTGAGAAACATAGCTCTTTGTTGCTTATAGTCATTTAAAATGTAATCTCTTCTGTTGGGGGCTGAAAATATTCAGCTTTTCCGGGTCTTGAAATGTCTGATTTTCTTTTTCATTTTTACTTAGTAAATGACCCATTCTTTTTTTTTTTTTAATTTGGCTCTTTTCTTTCTATATTTTGTTCCATTCTGCCTGTATTAGCAAGTGCACACTAGTGCTGGGAAAATCACTTTTGCTGAATTTCTTAGATTACTAGTCACATGGATGGCCTCCCATATCAAGGCAGCAAGAGTTTTAGTAATTGTTTTGCTACTGCATTACACAGATTACAGCATTTCCATCCTTCGTTACCAATTACCTTGTCATACTATAAGCCATGGTTCAGCATATTACTGCCTAAGGGCCACATCTGGCCTTTGGCCTGTTTTTGTAAAGAGGTGGCGTTGGAAGACAGCCATGTTTATTCATTTATGTATCGTCTATGCTGAGTAGAGGGTTGTTGAGTAGTTACAGCAAAGGCCATGTAGTCTGCAAAGTCTGAGATATTTGTAAGCCGGCCCTTTGCAAAAGTGCACTGACCATTGCCACATATGTTTTTGTTACATGAGAACAAAACACCACTTCAAAGTACAAGTGTCTGGGTTCTTGGGAGTGAACAAGATAGTCTGTTGGAACTGATGGACTCTGAGATGTTAGGGCCCTGACATCATAAAAATATTTTTTTTTTCACTAAGAGAAAGTCTAGTGCTAGTTAGGTTCCTGGGAAATTCTCCAAATGGTAACTTTGAAATCTAAACCTTTTTGATCATGTGACTGGTATTTTGGAACTTTCTGCTATCAGTCACACAGAAGAGGGAAAGAAGGGAAGAGGACATAATGGGTAAGTATTCATATTGCCACGGGAAACATACTAAATGCTTTCATTCATATTTTATTGGTCAGGATCGTCATGATCAAGGTTATTACAAAAGAGACTGGGAAATGAGTTTCCAGGTATATTCCATAATGATTCTTTAGGTTTTTTTGTTTGTTTTGTTTTGTTGTTGTTTTGTGGGGTTTTGTGTTTTGTTTTTTTGTTTTTTTGGTTGTTTGTGTTTTTTTTTTTTTAATGTTTATTCATTTTTGAGATACAGAGATTGACAGAGCATGAGCAGGGCAGGGGCAGACAGAGAGAGAGAGAGGGAGACACAGAATCCAAAGCAGGCTCCATGCTGAGCTGTCAGCACAGAGCTGGACACGGGGCTCAAACTCATGGACCGGGAGATCATGACCTGAGCCGAAGTCAGACGCTCAACCAACTGAGCTACCCAGGTGTCCCTGTTTGTTTTTTTTTTTAAACAGACAAATGCCCCAAGATAGCTCCTTCACCTGTCTGTTTTCAGTTCTCACTTTATTTATGGCCAGAGAAGAGCCCCCATACTTGATGTGAAGATCATCCATGCTTTATTTTTTTAATTTACTTTTTTTTTTAAATTTTAGAGAAAGAAAGCATGTGAGTGGGGGAGAGAGGAAGAAGGAGAGAGAGAGAATCCCAAACAGGTTCCATGCCCAGCACAGAGCCAATGCAGGACTCAATCCCATCACCCCTGGGGCCATGACCTGAGCTGAAATCAAGAGTTGGTTTTTGGGGCTCCTGGGTGGCTCAGTTGGTTAAGGGTCTGGCTCTTGATTTTGACTCAGGTGATCTCATGTTCTTGAGATTAAGCCCCATATGGGGCTCTGTGCTGAGCCTGGTTGGGATTCTCTTTCTGCCCCTCCCCTCTCTGTCTCTCAAAATAAATAAACATTTAAAAATAAAAAGATGCTCAACCAACTGAGCCACCCAGGTGTCCCTATCATCCATTCCTTTAAATGTTTATTTGTGTCGTGGTTTTAAAATATGTCCACACATTCCTTATACTTTTTCTTTGAGGAGCTGAAGCTTAGTTTTTATTTACTTGAGTGCAGTCTGTGTGAATTATTCTAGACGTCTACAATATTTGGGCAGTGTCTGATACGTAACAGATGTTTCTTGTTGAATAGAAACCGGGAGAATTTTGCATAATTTATTGGAAAAGCATACTGCAACAGAAATAAATTGATACATACTGTACTCAAAGGGAACTTCAAATAGATGCAGAGGAAAAATTAAGAATATTCTGCTAATAGTAGTAGGTGACCAAAAACAACCAAAAAATACAAAATTTGCAATGTAAGGAACAAGATGGTCTTGTGGAACAGAAGGGGGATTAGGTGAACTTGGATAAAGAGGCATCCAGAAGCAAGAGGAAAAGTGATGGTTTCTTTTTAATGCTGAATAAAGAATCTCACCAGACCCCTAGAGAGAAACTAAACATCAACATCAGAGTGCATTCGTAATATGGGTTTCATACATTAATATTGAATTTAATTGTCTTCTTTATATAACTCCAAGTTGAAAAACACAAGCAGTGGTGTTCAAGTTTGTTTTAAGCACAGAGCAACATTTAGTAATGTGGGTGAGGTGGTGTGTAACTGGGACCAGGGCTATTTTATATAAAGAATTAGGAAAGCCTTCTCTAATAAAAATATTTCTGAGTCAAGTGCAACAGGAAGCGAGGGACTGAGTCTTGGGTATACCTGGAGACAGAGTATTCTAGGCAGAAGGAGGAATAGGGGCAAAGATCCTGAGGTAGGAACATGTTTGTCATGTTTAAGGAACAATAAGGCATCTGGAGTAATAGATACTTTGTCAAGGAGAGATTGATAAGAATTAGGTCCAAGGCAAGGCAAAGGTGACCCATTATAAGCCATGGTGAAAATTTTTAACTGTAGGACATAAAAAAAAAAGTCAGCGTTTTGAGCTGAGCAGGGAAAATATTTGGCTGATATTTTTCAAATATATTTGTGCAGTTTTGGGAAGACTGTAAGAAGGTATTAGGATATGGCTGCAGTAGCCTGTGTAAGAGATGATAGGGTCTTGTACTAAGGAAACTATAGTGGAGCAGGAAAGAAGTTGCTAGATATTTCTTTGTTGTCCTATAACTACATTGTGTATGAGGATATTGTATCTTATTCTCAAACACGGAGCTTAGAGGTAATCCTGTAGTACCAACTGAGTGTCTATTCCGTAAGAGAAGGTGTCCCAGCACTTAGAATAGCTCTTATATTGTATGAATCCTTCGGCAAATATGTGTGGAATAAATAAATAAATGAATAGCTTTGGTAATGAATAGATGAATACCACATACTTTATTTTTGTTGCACCCAGAGTACAGTTCTATGTCCCTAGGCTAGCTCCAGTGAAAATTACTAACATGTGTTTACCTGCCTTTTACAGTTTTGCATTTCTCTTTGCCATGTTCACCCTGTTCCTCATAGTGTCACAATGCATTTTGTTACGCATTTAATGAATTTTATATAAGTAATTGTTCATTACCTCGATAGATCTTGTAGGCAAAATGTTCTATCTCCTGAGGGATTCTATTGCAAGGACACTGTAATATATGGCACATGCAACGTTTCCCTTTTCGCATGGGCTCATAGAAAACTCATGGCCGATCCCTTGAAATGAGTCTAGAGACAAGCCAAAGTAGAAATCAATATGCAAAAACTATTAGTAATTAGGACTGCTCACTTAAAAGACTACCTTTCATGTAATGAGAGTAAATCCTATTGAAATAAAATTATGTGTCATAAAAATTTATGTTCCTTTTCACTCTCCTAGCAGCTCCAACCCTGAAAAATGTTTTACTTTTTGTGGGTATTCAATTTATTAACTTACGTAAGTCTCATCACTGCTGATGGTCCTGAGTATTTGTAAAGAGATTATACTTGGCCTTGATTCTATGTCTCCTTTGAATGTTGTAAAAACAATTTTTTTTAAAGCCAGTATGAGGTCAAAACATACGCAATTTTCTTAGGTGCGAAATGGTAGAGTACTAGCAACTTCATGTAGTTCAACCTAATGTTTCTCCTCCTTCTGGCAATAGAATCAGGCTTGTGGGTCCATGTCGAATAAAACTGGAGACTTGTTTCAAGGAGAGAGCAACTTTAAGCAACCTTTGTGGTCTAGCTCATCCTTTATTGTACCGTTCAGAGATCATAAAATTATGGGAGCTCTGTTAGAGTTGCAGTAAGACTTTAATTAATTTAGAGGCAGGCAGAGAAAACTGAGGAATTAGCATTATATTAATTATATCTCCTCAATTCCTATTGACTTCTGTGTAAGATGAGATTAATTTTCTGCCAGGCAAGACTGACCTTGTCTTGATTTATGATGTAGCAATATTCTTTGCTAAGGGAAATGTTACATTCAAATCAAACTATCCTTAGTAAACAATGGTGCCGGTAAAAAATATTCTCTACACAAATCAAAACACTTATTGCATAAAAAAAAGTACTCTTGCCTCCCCCCCCCCCCAACACTTAGTCCTCCCCCCACCCAACACTTTGTTGTAATGCTTAGTAAGACCATTCTTGTCACTATAGGGCTAAGTATTGCATTCTGTCAAATTTCATGAGCGGACAGGACAGTTCCTTAGGATGTATAGATTTCTATTTGGTAAATATAGTCCCTGAGCCATGAAATAAACATAAAACTAAAACAGCTGTATCACAGCTGCTCAAAGCTAATCAGAAAACTTTGATAGAATATATATCCACACTCGGTATCTACAATTTACATTTTACCAATTTATCTTTTTACAATTTCAGGATTAGAAGTCATGCCACATAGCAGTGGTAATTAATCAATATTAATTTTACAAGTAATAACTCCCTTGAAAGCTCAGGATTGGGGGATTTTACTTCGGGTCAGAGAAGACACTGAAGTTCTAAATCAAAACAAAGTGGTTATATTTGCAACATATTTGCCATATCTTGTCTTAAAGATAAGAATTCAACTGACTTGCACAACATGAGGGCGATTTCATAAAAAGCTGTGAGTGGCTTTTAAGAAAAGCACCCTCTGTATTCATATGATTATTTTTACAGTGCCTGCGGAAACTAATAAAATCAGGCTTATCTCCTTATCTACACTTCTATCACTGACAGGGGAGAAAATGGCAGGGAAATTGATCCTATTGATTTGAAGATTTTCTGCATTCTCCTCAACTTGCTTGAAAATTGAGGTGTAAAAACACCTAAGTGGGTGCCTGCCTTTTGTTCATTACTGCCAAAATCCTAATTTAATTTAAAGAATGATTGGTCTACTGTCTACCAGAGTTAATTTTAAATTCTACTTGCGCAGTTCATTCTCCTGGTTAAAGTTTCCTGTCGGTTTCATTTTAAGTAGGCTGATCTGTTACATGTTTTCCTTTCTTTCTCCCATATCATGTATACTTGTAAGTTTTTAAATTGTTCTTTATTTTGCTATCGTTTCATGCCAACTGTGGATGTAAATATATATAGATATATATAGATATATACACACACACACATATGTGAGTACATAATGTTTATGATATATAAATTATGTGTAAATTATATATAAATATATATTTATATAATATAAATATATAAATATATATTAAAAATATAATATATATAAATAAACATACAATAGATATTATATACATTATATATTATATATGTTAAATATACAATATTTATATATTGTATGTTTATTTATATATATTTAATCTCTTGAGGCACATGCCTGGTATAGTTTGTGTTGGTCCATGGCACATTTCCAGTGAGATTATAATAGTTGCTACAAACAGACATCTACCTGAGCTGAAAACCTTACATGAATTTGACGGCAGTAGAATCTAAATGGTAAAGACTGTATGATTGATTTCCACTGCCCCAGAGCAGGAAAGATCATGGTCTGAATGCTGTGCGATTCAATCAGATGTGGAAAGCCATGTTGCCCCCAACCTAAGTGCCTTCCTACCGGTAGCTAAGAAAGGTCACTGGCATTTTTTCACTGCTAAGGGGCTGCCTGATTAAATATATCAATGATATATTTAAACCATCCCCTCATGAGAATCTCATAGAAATTAATAAGTAAACTCTATAGAGGAGTATGAACTTCTTTGGAAAGTTTGAACTTATCAGACATTATAAGAGCATATAGTATAAAAATGGCACCTTGTCTCCCAAAATGTCTTTTGCATACTGCTGTCCCTTGCGCTAGCTTCCTCTGACTTCCCAGCATTCTTTGTGACAAACCTTACACACACGTGACAGACTTCCATAAGCAGATGCTCCCTTTGCGACTTGAGAATCCAAAATGAAAATAGTGTGCGCTGCTCATGAAGACGTGTTATTTCCACAGTAGGCGTCCTGGAGTCTGTTCCCTGACGTTAAAAATGTCCCGCAGTGGCTAGCCTAAGTACAATTCTGTTGAATTATGAATAGTCAGAAGAATATGCCTCGAATAAAACTTTGCTGGCTACTGGCATGTCAGGGTTTCAGGCAGATTTCCTATTTTTCATTTTCATTTGTTCATACCTTCTCTTAAAGTAAGGCGAACCGTGAACATCATCATAGCAGAATTAGCTCCACCCAGGACCACGTCACGTCTGTCATAGAATCGGCTGAAAACAATCGTTAAACGCAGTTTTAAAGCTCAATATTGGGGCACCTCCGTTGAGTTTCCACCTCTTGGTTTCAACTGGCGTTATGATCTCATGGTTCATGGATTCCAGCACTGTGTCAGGTTCTGTGCTGACAGCAGGGAGCCTGCTTGGGATTCTCTCTCCCTCTCTCTCTGCCCCTCCCCACTCTCTGTCTCTATAAATACATACATACATACATACATACATACATACATACATACATAAATACATAAATACATACATACATACATACATACTCAATTTTGTACCTTATGAGAGCTAGGTCTGCAACATAAGACCTTATGTTTTATAATACATTTTTTTTTTGTTTTATGTATTTAAAAATAGGTTACCAAGATATTTCTAGAGTAATCGGTATAAAAGTGATTTTTCAAAGCCCTAATCTCAGAAATAATTTAGCAACATGGCAGCAACTTCATTAGGCCTTCTTAGTGAAGTAGCTTCAGCAAATATAAATTAGCTAGGAGACCTTGAGTCTGGGGGTCCTGGACCTCTGTACCTTAGACTGAAGATACTGGCAGGCTAATGAAAGTGACATGGGGAAAAGTTTGAGGCCATGAGGAAAAAAGAGAGAAGAAATGAAAATCCCAGAAAATCCTACTAGGATCCCCAGATCTGAAAGAGTGAAAGCCAGAGACAGAGATGAACAGTGGGAAGACAATCATTCCAGATGAAGCCCATTGTATTGCTGTGGCAGAAGGTTTAAAGACTGTGGCAACAGGGATATAAAGCCACAAACGAGGCCATCGCAAATATGTTTGACCTGCTCTGCACATACAGGTGGGAGGTGGGGAGTAAGGGCAAGTCACAGGAAAATGGAAAGCTCCCTACTAAGAAACTCAGTCCATGACTTAACGGTCAGAGATTTCTCTAGCTGCTTTGAAAAAAAAAATAGTAAGTGCAGATAAGCCAACATGATACTTGAATGTTTATGACCAGAGTTCTTTTAAAAAATGGAAGTTTGATGCCAACATATGAGGTAACCTTCTGTTGAGAAAAATATTGATTCAATAGGCAGAAATTATAGGAAAGTCTAGAAATATCTATGCTATATATATGTGCAGAATGAATATAAAAACCAGATATATGGAAGTACAGCGTTTTGAGAAATGGATTTAAGAACTAGAAGTAAGTGTGTATAGAAACAATATTCCTCTCCCATGAGTGCTTCAGGTCTGTGCTGCTTCTCTAAATAAATCAAAAGGCTAAGTTTCCGATTCTGTGTCTCCCTCTCTCTCTACCCCTCCCCCGTTCATGCTCTGTCTCTCTCTGTCCCAAAAATAAATAAACATTGAAAAAAAATTAAAAAAAAAATCAAAAGGCTAAGTAGCTGAACTGATGATACAAAGCTGCCAACGAAGACCCACAGGAACTTTTCTGGCAGCCTGCGGCCTCTGTTGTATCTAGTGTGGAAGGAATTACTCAGTATTGTTACTGTTAGGCCAACTCACCACCTACTTCTCTGTGAATGTGGATGAGAGCAATAAAACAGAATAATCCCAGATGATTAATTTCTCCTGAGGGAAATGGAGACTTGGGAAAGCCAGACTGGTAGACTCAGGATGCACTAGGAAACAGGAATTGGGAGGGCACATAATGGGTCACAAGACTCAACATGCCTCAAACTAAGAGAAGCGTGTAGTTATAACAAAATTAAAAAAAAAAATCAACAAGGCATTTTGCTTTTGGAAAGATGCAGTCGATGTTCTTTCCCTTAATATTCCAGCTAATTACAACTGAAAACCCTGGACGTGATAGGTAAAACAAACAGAAAAGAATGAAAAGTGGAAAGAAGTCAGTCAAGCGTCGGGCCCAAGAAGCAACATGGTGAAACTGTGTATCATTGGAGACCTCACAGGGAGCTGAGACTCCCTCCAGAGACAGAGAGGGATTGCAAGGGTGTTGGTAATTGCCTTCCTGGGTATGTATCCCAGGGAAATAAAAGCCTGTGTTGATACAAAACACATGCATGAACGTTTGTGGCCGCTTTATTTGTGATAATCCCAAACTAGAAACCATACAAATGTCCTTCATCGGTTGAATGGTTAAGCAAGCTGTGGCATATCCATATCATGAAATAGAAGTAATCAATAAACAGAAACAAATATTGACCTATGCACCAACCTGGATAGATCTGTAGAGAATTATGCCAAGCAGTCAAAAGGCTATTGTCAAAAGGTTAGAAATACTGTAATTTCACTTCCTATAAATAACTCAGGAATGTAAGATGTATTAGTTGTTGGCAGGGGCTAAGAAGAGCCGGAGGGTAGAAGGGAAATGCTCATGACAATAAAAGACAACACAAGATACCTTTGTGGTAATGGAAATTGTTCTGTATCTTGACTACCGATGCGAACATCTTGATGGTGGTAGCATAAGAAGTAAAACCCATGAGACAGATTAGAAAAGAAGAGGGACCTTACAGCTCAGGAAAGAACCTGAGACTTAAAACATGAAGTCAGATACCTGAAAAAATGGACTCTGACTCTAAGAATCTAAGATATTTGATTTTAATTTTTTTCCCCAAGATTCCAGTTAACTTACAGCGTAATATTCATTTCAGGTGCACAATATAGTGATTCAACAATTCCATACAACACCAAGTGCTCAACACAAGTGCACTCCTTAATCCCCATCACCTGTTTCACCCCCCCACCCCCCCATCTCCCCTCTGGTAACCATCAGTTTTTTCTGTACAGTGAAGGGTCTGTTTTTTGGTTTGCCTGTCTCTTTTTTTCCCCTTTTGCTCGCTGGCTTTGTTTCTTAAATTCCACACATGAGTGAAATCATAATGCATTTGTCTTTCTCTGACTGACTTATTTTGCTTAGCATAATACTCTCTAGCTCCATCCATGTCCTTGCAAATAGCAAGATTTTGTTTTTTAATGACTGAATAATATTCCAATGCGCACGCGCAAGTGTGTGTGTGTGTTTATACTTACACACATACATACATTCATACCACTTTATTAATTCACTAATCCATGGACGCTTGGGCTGCTTCCGTAATTTGGGTATTGTAGATAACACTGCTATAAACATCGCAGTGCATGTATCCGTTTGAATTAGTATTTTTGTATTCTTTGGTTAAATACCTAGCAGTGCACTTTCTGGATCATGGAATAGTTCGATTTTTAACTTTTGAGGAACCTCTATGCTGTTTTCCACAGTGGCTGCACCAGTTTGCGTTCCCACCGGCAGTGCAAGAGGGTTCCTTTTTCTTCACATCCTCGCCCAAACCGGTTGTTTCCCGTGTTGTTGATTTGAGCCGTTCTGACAGTTGTCAGGTGCTCCTTGTAGTTTTGATTAGCATTTCCCTGATGATGAGTGATGTTGAGCACTTTTGCAGGTGTCTGTTAGCCATCTGTGTGTCTTCTTTGGAAAAATCTCTTTACATGTCTTATGTTCATTTTTTTTTTTTTGAGTAGCAGGCAAAGCTTTATTAGAATAAAAGATTAGAAAGTAAGAATAGTAAGAAAGCTCTCCTTGTAGAGAAGGGACATTCAAAAGCGAATTCCTGAAACTATCAGCAAGGGTCCTTTTATAAAGTTCTGGTTGCCCCCCCCCATCCTTTCTCCTGCATTCCTACCTTTGTTGGCTTGATAACTCTAGATGCTGGACTGTCCGTTCCTGATTGACTCGTTTCCATTATATGAGGGGTGGTCTATAGCTATACTGTTCCATATGAGTCACACATTTCATGATCTACTTATTTTTAGTCTGGTCTTTTGACAAATTCCTGAGGGTACCTGAGAGGGGGTAGGTGGGGTCTGTTACATTCTTAAGGCGAACCTTACCCCTGAGAGGGTTTGCTGTGGCCAGGCACTCCCAGCATTGTTACAAAATAGCTGTTTTTCCTCACCCTGGAACCTCAGGCCCTATCCTTTCCCACTCTGCCTATTTTATCCTATCTTTTTCCCTATCATATTTCCCCCCTCTGAACATGTGAGTCCTCACTGCTGTTAGGAATTGGGGCAAAAACCAATATTGACTGCTTCCTGACTCAGGGGGACAGTGACAGGGGAATGGCAGTCAGGGCAGGTTCAGAGGTCGATCCAGAGGTCCGATAAAATGGGAGGGGTTCGGAACATCAAACTAGCAAAATTTTCTTGGATGTCTTATTTTACTGGCATATGCAGCAGCTTCTACAAATGACATACAAAAAGAATACGAGACCAACAATCATTAATATTCCAAATGCAATGCCTCCTAGGGAGGAGTTCACACCCTAGGAAGGAAAGATACATTGTAGCCATCCAAAAAATCCCTCACATATCTGGTCATTTTTTAAAAAAATCAATTGAACTATAGTTTTTCCTCCCTCTTCCGTACTTATTTGGATCTTGTGATATTGCTGGTTAGAATATTTAAGCACCTGAACTAGTTTATGGTCCTGAATCCTGAATTTCTTCTTTGGCCATCCACTTTCCGTAGGAACAACTCCATGAGGTGTATTTAATTTTACCTCAAGGAAAGACTGCTCTTCAATATCCAGATTACTATAAATTTAGGCAGCTGTTTATCTGTCTTGGAGTTAGTAGCACTTATCCGTAATTTAGTCATAATGTCTCTTTCTAGCAAGGCAGTGGGGCTCTCTGGCATTATCAGAAAAGAATGTGAAAAAATCAAGTCTCTCCAGTCCACCCCGTTGGCTGAGAGAAAAAAAATTGTCCTAGGTTTTCCAGTGACTCTAATTGTCATGCTGTATTTGGGTAGTTGGCCTTGAGTGGAAAGGAGGGCAGAAGGAAGGAAATCATCTAGTTTTCTTTCTAGAGTTACCCGAAGCTCTGGGTTTCTGACAGGTAGTTGGTTTGAGGGAGCCACAGTGAAGAACCACTGGCCCGTCAGTCCCTTTCAGAGGCATTGGTCATCGGAGCCCTCACAGATTGAGGTCTCTGAGGGCATTCAGATTTCCAGTGATTGTCTCCATACAAGGGGCATGGCTTATAGGGTTTCAACTTTTATTGTCCCCTCTGAGGGCTGTCTCATTTCCCGTGCCCTAAATGGCCACGTAAGTGGCACTTGGTGCCAGGACCTCAGAAAGTCTGGTCTGACACAGTATATAAGGCTGCAACTAAGACTTCATTTTTTCTTTTTCTTTTTTTTTTTTCAACGTTTATTTATTTTTGGGACAGAGAGAGACAGAGCATGAATGGGGGAGGGGCAGAGAGAGAGGGAGACACAGAATCGGAAACAGGCTCCAGGCTCTGAGCCATCAGCCCAGTGCCTGACGCGGGGCTCGAACTCCCGGACCGCGAGATCGTGACCTGGCTGAAGTCGGACGCTTAACCGATTGTGCCACCCAGGCGCCCCGACTTCATTTTTTCTTAAGCCTTCTTTCCTGTTCATTATTCTCCTCTTGATCTCGGTTGCAATATACCCAATTGTCAGCTTGTAAGACCTCCTCCAGGGTCCCTTCTGGGCCAACAGGCATTTTTGGCAGTTTTCTCTGAATATCCCAGGCTGATTGAGTGACAAATTTGTCCTTCAGAATTGACTCTGCCTCAGGGGTATCAGGGAAGATACTTTAAGGAGAGCCTCCCTTAACCTCTCCAGGAAGGCCACCGGGGTTTCATCCTGTGTCAAGGATAGTGGCTAATTTAGAGAAATTGAAAGGTTTAAGCTTAGACTTCCTTAATCTCTCCAAGACACAAGCTTGTAAGTGGTGATGATACTGAATTCCCCAATGGGATGGTCATAGTCCCAATAAGGATCTTGGAATGGGACTGCCTGAGCTCCAGTAGGGAACTGGAAGTTCCCTATAGGACCTCCAGACCCATGATAATTAATGAGTTGCTCATCCCCCGTATCCCTCAGCCGCTGCCAGAACCCCAAACTTCCCTGTCTCGTTAAGAGTCTGATTCAACAAAAGCATTATACCTTCCCAGGTCAACTCGAAAACAGAAGTAATATTCTGAAAAGCCTCTACTTATCTGGATCATCAGAAAATTTACCTAGATCACCTTTTATCCATCTTATATCTTGTAATGAAAAAGGTACTTGTAATCTTATCAGAGTAGTGCCTCCCTTTATCCCTCCTCATGGCACTCTAGCTCCTTTAGGGGAAACCCACCTGTTATATTATGGGGAGGGCCCGGATGAGGTGGGCAGCGGGGAGCAGAAGTGTGCGTTATATAGATAGGTTATATAGATTGAGGACCTGAGGAGGAGGAGGTTGATGTGGGGGGCTTCCCTTCCTCCTCCTCTAGGTCTGCCTTGGGTACAGCCAGGGGGCCCTTAGTTCTTTCCCCTCCTCATTGCTGGACCTTGCAAAGGGCTCCAGGAAGCCAAGGTTGACCTTGCATTGCCTATACACATCCCAATTTTTTTTTAAGGCCCAAACACTGAACAGAGGGGACTGTTCCCCATTTCGCTTCAGGTTTGCAGAACAAGTCCAATTGTAGGATAATATTATAATTGACTATTTCCTCTGGCAACCAGGTTTCCTCTTCCAATTTGTATTGGGACCAAGCCTTGGTGCAAAAGCAAATGAGTTGCTTTTTTTTTTTTTTTTTTCCAGGGATTGTGGACCAAAATCATCTCAATTTTTCAGAATCCATCGTAAAGGAGTACTGACCTTGGTTGGGGAATTGCCAATTTATAGGCAAAAGGAGGAAAAGGTGTCCCTTATCTCAGTTTCCTATAGATGGCCAGGAGAAACCTCATTTCCTGGCCCTGTGCTTCGGCTGGCTACGCTACTGGCAGCCAAAAGTCCTGTCAGTCTTGCAAGATTCTGGGACTGGTCGCTCTTACCCAGGCTTGACCCCCTACCTCCGAGAGCCGACTTTGTCTTGCCCAATTTCTCCTACCCCTCCGTTTCCTGCCTGTGAGACCTTGGGGGTATCGACTGACCAAGAAAGACTCCCCTGGTTGTAGAAGAATGCACTCATTTTGTTTTGGCCCAACAGTAATTTATGTATCGAAAATGATTTCTTGTAAGGATACAATTGGGGGCTAAAAGGCTCAAAGTCGTGGTCTGTTCTCCTGCCTTCATCAGCAATGCCCACATCAATGTTCCAGCCATGTGGGTGTCTACTTTAGAGTATCTAGGTTTTTACAAATTGGCATACCCTGGGCTAAGTATAGCAAAATGGCTCCCATGTATCCCGGTAACAGCCCTTCATTTATCACCCGTCCCTCATATGGCACAGGCATCCATTCCTCTGCTACACAGAAACCACACAAATGTGAAACATTTGGAAGCCAGCAGCGAGGGGATTGCCACCAGGTCCCCAGCTATTGGATCACCAGGTCCCCAGCTATTTTAATCTTATACCAGTGTACTTTTTTTTAAAAATTTTTTTTAACGTTTATTTATTTTTGAGACAGAGAGAGACAGAGCATGAACAGGGGAGGGTCACAGAGAGAGGGAGACACAGAATCTGAAACAGGCTCCAGGCTCTGAGCAGTCAGCACAGAGCCCGACACGGGGCTTGAACTCACAGACCATGAGATCGTGACCTGAGCCAAAGTCGGACGCTCAACCGACTGAGCCACCCAGGCACCCCGCCAGTGTACTTTTAAAATCCATTCATTTTAACCTTAGTCCATCCTGACCACACAAAAAATTCCTTTCCACAGATTTCCCTTCACAAGCCTCCTGCAACTTTCCTTTGCATTTAGATTTTGTCCCAAGCCATTCCTCTGCAAACAACCAGTCTCATTTAGGACAACATTATTTTCTTTTACCTTCAACAAAAATATATTTCCATTTCTTCCCTATATTTTTTACACATCTTTTCTACAAACAGCGTTGCTTTCCTTTTTTCCCATCAGTCTTAACTACATTTAGCAGAATTTTAACTCTTAGAAACCTTAGTCTCCAGTGAAAATGAATTACTGACCAATTGTGAGCAGTTACATCAGAATTCCTTAGATGGCAAGCTTGTAAATTAATTAAGCACAAAGCGTGTTTTCCAGCAGACCCAATATCCTTAATTTTTCTGCAATGAATCAAAAGCACAGAGCCTTGTTTAGTAAGTAATGCCTCAGCATTCCATCCAATTTGGAAAAGGCCTAAATGTCCAACAAATTTAATCCAGTTTATCATCCAAGCAAAATTCTAAAGTTTTAGGTTACCAAAGACCCTGAAAGCTATCTTAACCATTACCCATGAAAACTCTGAGACCGACAAAATTAACCATCATTTTAAGTCACCTTTTTGCTAACAAATTGCAACAGATAACACGAACTTATTTGACCTTCAGTAAACTTAGGTAGAAAAAGTTTCATATATTTAATGCTGATAACTCTAAAGACATGTCTATCTTAATTAAACCAACAAACTTAAATTAGTTTATGTTCCACCTGTGTCCACGTAAAAATCAATCAGTTTGTTCCCCATTGTTGATTTTTACCTGGGGCTCCAGTGGGGAAATCTGAAGGGGGTGGTCCAAGTGATGTGTTCTTCCCTCTTGACCTGGGGTGAGAGGAGGAGCCAGAGGTGCCTGAGGGCACTGAGGATGGTATAGGAACCAGTTTTTAGGCAGCAGAAACAGGAGGAGAGAGGGGGAAGCCTGAAGAGGTCGGGTGTTGCCAGGAAGGCTGGAATCAGATAAAAACCCAGAGGGCAGAGAAAGAAGTCTCCTGGTTCTAAAGCCTGTCAGCTCAGACCAATAAGCAGATGAAGATATATCTACCTATATCTGTATCTATATCTATATCTATATCTATATCTATATCTATATCTATCTATATCTATATATCTACATCTATATCTATATCTGTATCTGTATCTATATCTACATCTATATCTACATCTATATCTATATATCTACATCTACATCTACGTCTACGTCTACGTCTACGTCTATGTCTATGTCTATCTATATCTATATCCCAGTATAGTCCAGTTCCACTTGTTGGTAGATATATAGATAGATATAGATCCAACAAGTGGCATTGGGCAGTCCATGACCAGCCAGAGAAGATAATGAAGTTCCTCGAAACAAAACGAGTTTTGGCAGCTGCTTGGGAATATTCCTTAAAGTCCCCATCCTGAGGTAGACTAAACAGACACAGTTGGTTCTAATTATCATTCTCATCTTGTGGGAGGCTGCCAAATGCCTTCTCTCTCATCCCTGATGTGGGCATCAGGGGCAGGAGGAGGGCAGTGAGCCAAGAGGGGGTTGAAGTAAGTCCTGCTCTGTGCTCTGCAAGAGATATTTGAAAATTAAAGGTCCAAAAAATGGGGACCTGAGAGGTGAGTCATGCCGGAGTGGCAGAAATGGAAGCAAGTAGAGGACCACCTTCCTCTGTAGTTGAGAAACCTGTAAGTGGTAGGACCTCTTGGAAGTCACCTAGATCACTCCAAGAGGATATCTGAGGGATCAATCCTGGGCCTTTCCACTCATTTCCCAAAGGGAGAGGCTGGCCAAGACAGGAAGAGGGCAATTCCACTGGATACCCAAATGCGTGGTCAGGGATCGGGTTCTGCTAATGACCTGCAGACATCCACCAGGGAGGAGCCTTGGTCAGGACCATCAGTTTTTGTTGGGACTCCCGTGAGTTGTGTGCATCCAGAAGTTTTTCTCAAAAGGAGATTGGGACTCCACCATACTGACTTTCCCAACTATGTTGGGGCATCCCCTGGGAGAAGACCCAAGGAGTCTGCCACTGGAGACTTTAGAATGTCAGCCATGATATTCTCTCTTAACTGGCTGAGGGGTGCCCATTGTTTGGTTTGAGAGTTTTATTTAGGATAGAAAGATAAGAAGAGGTACCTGCTGCTCTTGACTTACGGTTAGAAGACCGTATCTTTATATATGGTCTTTATATTTATACCTGGGAACAAATCCCCAAAGAAATGTTGCAGGATCAATACCCAGGGTTTGTTGTCTTGCCATTTCAAAGAATTAAGAGGTGGACACAAAATGAGCAGTAGGCAAGAGTTGATTATAGAGTATAAAATTAGAAAGGAAGAATAGTATGAAAGTTCTCTTTGCAGAAAGGGGGCATTCACAGGTGAATGCCCCTTAATTAGACAATTTGTTTTGAGTTTTATGAATTCTTTATGTATTTTGGATACTAACCCTTCATTAGATAGGTCATTTGCAAATATCTTCTCTCATTCTGTAGGTTGTCTTTTTGTTTTGTTGATTGTTTCCTTTGCTCTGTGGAAGCTTTTTATTTTGATATAGTCTCAATAGTTTATTTCTGCTTTTGTTTCTCTTGTCTCAGGTGATGTATCTAGAAAGAAGTCACTGTGGCTGATGTAAAAAAAGAGTTGTTGCCTGTATTATCTTTTAGGATTTTTATGGTTTCCAGTCTCGTATTTAGGTTTTTAATCAATTTTGAATTTATTTTTGTGCATGTATGGTGTAAGAAAGTGGTTCAGTTTCATTCTTCTGCATGTTACTGTCCAGTTTTCCCAGCCTCGTTTGTTAAAAAGACCTTCTTTTTCCCATTGGGTATTCTTTCCTGCTTTCTCAAACATGAGTTGACCATGCAGTTCTGAGTTCATTTCTGATTTTTCTGCTCTATTGATCTCTGTACCTATTTTTGTGCCAGTACCATACTGTTTTGGTCACTACAGCTTTGTAATATAACTTTAAGTCTGGAATTATGATACCTCCAGTTTTGTTTTTCTTTTTCAAGGTTGCCTTGCCTATCAGGGACTTTTGTGGTTCCATAAAAATTTTAGGATTGTTTGTTGTAGCTCTGTGAAAAGTGCTGTTGGTATTTTGATAGGGATTACATTAAATTTGTAGATTGCTTTGGGTAGTAGATGCATTTTAATAATATTTGTTCTTCTAATCTATCAACATATAATGTCTTTTCATTTCTCTGTGTCATCTTCAGTTGTTGAAGAGCTTTTAGAGTACAGGTCTTGAATCTCTTGGGTTAGGTCTATTCCTAGGTATCTTAGGGTTCTTGGTGCAGTTGTAAATGGGATTGATTCCTTGATTTCTCTTTCTCCTGCTTCATTATTGGTGCATAGAAATGGAACAGATTTGTGTACATTGATTTTGTATCCTGCAACTTTACTGAGTTAATTTATGAGTTCTAGCTGCTTTTTGGTAGAATTTTTGGGGTTTTCAATACACAATAAGATACACTGGCTTTCAGTTATGGCCCAAATCCCTACTGGGCAGTTAAATGGACCTTCAAATTATGGGAATCGAATATTAAGAAAAAAACATGGAGCTGCAATAAAAATTAGTGGAATGCCATATGAAGTTAGGTTTTTTTGGTTTTTGTTTTGCTATTCAAAGTGTGGTACATGGACGAGCAACAGTGACATTTCCAGGTACTCTCTTGAGAATAAGGATTCTGAGGCTGCACCTAAGATCTGATGATGCATGTACACGTAGTCTTAGAAGCACTGATATAACTAATTATTTGAGGGAAAATCTGGAGGGTTTGTGTGCTAGAGAAAAATGATGACAAGATGAAGAAGAATATAGTTATAAGTATTGAAAGCTTACCTGTTGGAAAGGGCTTCTTTGTGTTGCTTCTTTTCAAGTCAATTTAACTAATAAATATCAAGTAATTGCATATCCACATTTTTAATGTTTAATATCACTTAAGATGTTGGGTTCTTCCAGCATGCAACTAGAACAAGTTACTAGCACCCTTCAGGCTAGTGGTCCAGAGAATGGTCCAAAGAATGGTCCATATTGGAATATATTCTAAAGTTTTTGGACATCAAGGAAATGGAAAGCTACCATGAATATTCAAGCAAAAAAAGAGGTGGTTTATTTACAAGAGGAAAAGTGACAGTATCTTTGTCTTCTCCAGAGCAATAATTGGTTAGGAAAGTTACAAGATAGAGGATTCCCTGTATGATGATCGGGTGCCAAACACATTATTCCTGGCCCCAGAATATTACAGAAGCTCTATATTCTGATGTTCAAGTCAGTTACCCTTGTCTAAATGGTGACTCTTTTCTTTGACTTCTTGTCTTGAGTGAGCAGATCAAAGTGACCAGTCAGTAGACAAAGCTTAACATTTAATGTAACATTTACAGAAATTCTGGTGGAAATAATTTTCCTTCTGGGAATAAGAGACAGAAAGCACTTTTTCAAGTGGTTCATAGGGAATGATTATAAGCAGGACACTCCTACTTCTAAACTTTGGTTCCCAGAACTGTGTATTCTACCTATTACGAGCACCATAAAGGTAGAATAATGGTTTTTGAGTTAGAGTATGGACTGCATCCTGGATAATGGTGAACTAAGGAGGACAGTGAAGATCACGGGCAGTGTGTCTGCCTTCAGCTGCACCTTAAACAGGCACTTTGATTCTTCTAACAAGCCAGAAGCTTCTAGTGGTATAGTCTGTGATAGCACCAGTGTGTCCGAAGATCTGCATATTTTTAAATATAAACTGGGTGCCTTATGTTTGATTTAGGCAGTATACCAGATTCATGGACAAAAACACTCTGTATTCCCTTGGATAGAGGTACAGGCTGAGAGGCTCTCTGTGCAGGAATGTTGAACTCATACTCAGAATATTTTTTGAGTAAACATCACTGCTTCTTCCACTGGAGAAGAAGCCCCACGTAATCAACAATCACCCTCAAAGGATGATACCACATTCAGGGGGGCTCTGTACCTGGCAAGTTGAACTTTGATCAGTAACATCAGCTGGATAGGTGTGGCAGATAGGCCCATGCTGTTTCTTGCTGACTACATGTTGAGTATCTATAGTGTAATCTCAAACCCACAGGACTGACATTGGCATTGGTGTCTGTGTCGTTTAATGCAGCTGTATCACATGTGTAGATCCATATGACCACTGCTGAAATCAAGATAAGGAATTAGTCTCTTAGCACAGTGATCGCTTTCATGCCACCTCTTTCAAACCACACCAACTTCCTTCTGAGAACCATTCCTAACCCTTGGAATCACTAATATGTTCTCCATCCTTATACTTACATCATTTTGAGGTTATTATAAAATAGAATCATACATTATGTTACCTTTTGATTCTATTTATACAATATGTCAAAAGAAAGGATGTTGGGTGAGGTTTACAGAGGATATTTCTGTACTGTCTTTGCAACTTTCTGTTACTCCAAATTATTTCAAAAAATAATAAAATACATACATTAAAGTTATGATAATACTTTCTATTCTTGAAAAAAGACAAATAAGCTCAGTGTCTAAAGCCTTGTTTTCATTATAATTTTCACTAAACAAGGATCTTAGGCATATTTGGATTGAATAGAATTTTTAGAAGTTAAATTATAACAAATGAATAAATGGATTTTTTCTTTCCTAATTGATTTCTAAAAGCCAGTAGATTAAAAGTAGTGATTAAGAAATAGAATGGGGCTATAAATGGGAAAATGTTTAAAATGTTTAACATTTGGTCCTATCTTTAGGACCAAATATGTATTAATGCATAGTATAGGAGCTCTCTGTTTTTTTATAAATTCTCTGAATTTTTATATATTATATAAAAAACAGAGAAGTCTATATTGGCAAAACACACAGCAAGTATAGCACATAAAATGTGTCTTAATGGAAAACCCATTCATTTAAAAACTAAATGATGACTTTCCAAATATTTCTGTTCAATTGTTTTGATAAATCTTTTAATGATATAGATTTAATTACTTATTATTTCAGTAGATTTTTCTTTTATAGTATTTGAATTTTTATATATTTATTTTTTATTCTTTTCTCTCATTTTTTTTTAAATTTAAATTTTAGTTGGCTAACATACTGTGCAATACTGGTTTCAGGAGTAGAATTTAGTGATTCATCACTTACATACAACACTCAGTGCTCATCATAACAAGTGCCCTCCTTAGTACCCATCATCCATCTGGCCCATTCCCCACCCACCTCCCTTCATCAACCCACAGTATGTTCTGCATCATTAAGAGTCTCCTGTGGTTAGTTTCCCTCCCTTTGTTTCCCCCCTTTCCATTTGTTCATCTGTTTTTGTTTCCCTTAAATTCCACATATGAGTGAAATCATGAGGTATTTGTCTTTCTCTGATTGATTTGATTTCACTTAACCCATTCTAGCTCTATCCATTTCATTGTAAATGGCAAAAGTTCATTCTTTTATTTTTATTTATTTATTTATTTTTAAATTTTTAAGTGTTTGTTTATTTATTTATTTATTTATTTATTTATTTATTTATTTTGAGAGAGAGCACATGTGTGAGGTTGATGAGCAGAGAGAGGGAGACAGAGGATCTGAAGCAGGCTTTGCACTCACAGCAGAGAGCCTGATGTGGGGCTTGAACTCACAAACTGTGAGATCATGACCTGAGTTTAACCAACTGAGTCACCCAGGTACCCCAAGATTTCATTCCTTTTGATGGCTGAGTAATATTCATATAGATAAATATTCATATATAGACAGAGACCACCTCTTCTTTGTCCATCATGGATGGACATTGATATCCATCAATGGATATTTGGGCTCTCTCCGTAGTTTGGTTATAGTTGATAAATGCTGCTATAAACGTTGGGGTGCATGCACCCCTTCGAATCAGCTTTTGTTTTAATCCTTTGGGTAAATACCTAGTAGTGCAATTGCTGGGTCATAGGGTAGTTCTATTTTCAATTTCTTGCAGAGCCTCCATACCGTTCTCCAGAGTGGCTGTACCAATATGCATTCCCACCAACAGTGCAAGGGGGTTCCCTTTTCTCCATGTGCTCACCCACATCTGTTGTTTCTTGTGTTGTTAATTTTAGCCATTCTGACAGGTGTGAGGTGGTATCTCATTGTGCTTTTGATTTGTTTCCCTGATGATGAGTGATGTTGAGCATCTTTTAATGTATCTGCTAACTATCTTGATGTCTTCTTTGAAGAAGTGTCTATTCATGTCTTCTTCCCATTTTATAACTAGGTTGTTTGTTGTTTTGGGTGTTGAGTTTCCTAAGTTGTTTATAGATTTTGGATACTAATCCTTTATCAGATAAATTGTTTGCAAATACCTTCTCCCATTCCACAGGTTGCCTTTAGTTTCGTCATTTAAAAAAAATTATAGACACTCAAAGGACTGGAAAACCAGGTTGTGCTGTTTAAAAAAACAAAACAAAACAAAACAACAACACCAAAAGCAGCCACAAAAATGTTATGCTGTGTATTGAAAAATTTATTTTTACATTTACTTTTTTTGAATTTTCAGAATTTTTCCTTAATTTATTCCATTGTCTGCTTGAGTCCTTGTACATTTCATGCAAACAAAAGCAAATGGCTGAGCATTGTTCCTTGTAGAAAAACTGTAGACACATGGATAGTAGCAGCAGGAAACAGCATTTCTAATAAACATATGTTAAAGTATATTTTGTAATCGAATCCATAATCTTGCACATCTTTTTTATTATTTACTTATTCTTATTTTATTTATTGTTTGTTATGTTTATAGTGTGATCTGCCATTTGTTCCCAGTTTTACTTCCTACTTCTTTAAATAACAAGAACAAAAAATCGACATGAACCCTTATGTTTATAATGTTGAAATAAAAATCAATTTTTTCTATAGATGTGATATAGTCTCACATTTTAAGTGGTATAATAGAAAATGAAACACATAAATTAGGCATTTAGACCAATTTTATATTCAAATTCACATAATATTTACTGAGCAAATAACAAAGAGATTGTAACTGTATTAAGCACTCCATGTAATCTATCTCAAATAATCCTTACAGAAGTTATGTGAGTTAAGAATTGTTAGAATCTGATTTTACATATTTAGAAATGGATTGAGAGAGGGGAAACAATTTTTAACTGTCTTACATATGAGAAGAAAAGCAACTTTTTTTAAGGTTTTCTTGATTCTTGAAATGTATTTGATAGCATATTTATTTCAACCTCTAATTACTGCATTATACGTGACATAATTGCACTAACACAATAAGACTGATTTGTGACTTCACTTTATGGAAATCCAACTCTGTCCTTTATATTTAAACCACCAGCTGGAGAATATTGAAAAATAAATACACCTCTTTGTTGTTGTTGTTGTTGTTGTTGTTGTTGTTGTTGTTTTGGTCTATGACATAGTCGCAAAAGGCATTCGATAGGAATATATCTCTGTCTGTATTTCTGTCTATATGTCTCTACATCTATATCTATTTGCAAATAGATGTAAATTTCTTTAGGGTGTAGAATTAGTCCTATATCTGTTTTCAGGTAATTTTGTGAATGACTCTTATTTAGGATTTAGGATTGGTCTGTTAAATAATCACTAATAGGCATATGTTCAGCTTTTAGACCACATAACAATTGCTTTAATATCCCATTCAAAGGTTCCCTTTCAGACCTTTCTGCATTTCATCTCATCTCTTACTCTTAGCAGTCTAGCTTTAATTTTTCTGTTAAATCTCTTTTCTCTATTTTGTAAAATTTTCAATCAAACTTGATTCTTATTAAATTGTATAATGCACTCTCTTAGGTCGAGAAAGACAACTAATGAAAATGGTGTAAAAGGTGCTTAAAATGAGGTAGGCAGACTTTTTTTAACATTAATCAAGTACTATTATTAGCAATGGAAAATAAGTTGAAATGCAACAGAAAAAAAATTAAATTCACTTGGCAAAGACTGATGAAAAAATGATGTCAAAATAGAGAACCTGGAACTTTATATAAATACAGAATGAAACACATAAAATGACTTAAGTTGAACATAGGCAACTCTCATTCATTTTATTTTATTTAAAAATTTTTTTAAGGTTTATTTATTTTTGAGGGGGGAGGGAGGGAGGGGCAGAAAGAGAGGGAGACACAGAATCCTAAGCAGGCTCCAGGCTCTGAGCTGTCAGCACAGAGCCCGATGTGGGTTTGGAGCTCATGTCAGATGCTTCAACTGACTGAGCCACCCAGGTGCCCCAACTCTCATTCATTTTAAACTTGAATGGGTGGCTAGTGTTAAGAAGCAAGAAACAGTAAAGATATATAAAAATGAGGTAGCAACTGCTAAGAAGTATGACAACGTAAAAAAATTCCTCTGTATTTTAAAGCATAGGTAAAGAAACCTTTTTTATTTAGAGAGAGAGCTGGGGAGAAGGGCAGAGACAGAATGAGAGAGGGAGAGAGAGAGAGAGAGAGGGAGGGAGGGAGAATGAATCTTAAGCAGGCTCCACGCAGTGTGGAGCCTGACAGAAAGCTTGATCTCATGACTCTGGGAATCATGACCTGAGCCAAAATCAGGAGTCAGACACTCAACCAACTGAACCACCCAGGGACCCCACCCCCACTCCTTTTAAATAATTTTTTCCCACTGCAAAAACAGAGCAGAAATTTTGGCAATTTTACTGGGATTAGTGGATAAAAATTGATGATCAGCACCCACTCATGATGGGGATGTGTGAATCATTACCCACGCTTCAGGTTGTTTTACTAAGGGACACACCCCAAAATAAAAGTGAATTGGAAATATACTGGTCGTAAAATCCCAGTTTCTAAATGTCTCAAAAACTTCTTTAAATTAAAGTAATTTTGGCCACTAGACACCAAATGTAAAAGCAAATGTAAATGTAAATCCTATTTACAGGAGGTTAACATCATCTCAACCTTCCAATCATTTGGGTATTTTTACAATGTCCAGAAATCAGTCAAAAATATTCTGATACACTAAATATATGATGGAATGTTCATAAAATAGAATATTACTGAGCTATAAAATATTCATGATGCATACAACAGCATGGATAAATCTTACAGGCAGAACACTGAGTTTAAGACAGACACAGAAAAATATGGATATGTTTCTATGTTTATGAAATTAAAAAAAGTCAACTAAATGGGGGTGAAAAGGGTCAAAATGATGGCACCATTTCAGGGAGGGGATCAACCACTAGAGAGACTAATGTGTGATGTTTCTGCCACTGTCCTGGTTAAGGTCAAATGCTGGTTTGATTAAAAATTGGTCCTAATTTCTTAAGGTTTATTTATTTTTGAGAGACAGAGAAAGACAGAGCATGAGCAGGGGAGGGGCAGAGAGAAGGGGAGTCACAGAATTTGAAGCAAGCTCCAGGCTCTGAGGTGTCAGCAAAGAGCCCGGTGTGGGGCTCAAACTCACAAGCTGTGAAATCATGACCTGAGCCAAAACTGAGACACCCAACCGACTGAGCCACCCAGGCACCCCGAAATTGGTCCTAATTCCTAAAGCACCAGTAAAATAATAGTTCAAGGAATGCTAGTAGAAAGAGGGAAATGACAAAGATGGCGAAAGAGAAATAATCATAATTACAGTGTAAGCTGAACTGAGCCAAAGACACAGTTGATATAAACTCAAATAATAATCACACTCAATTGAAAAAATGTTCCATTTAAGAGAAAACATTTCGGGGGTGCCTGGGTGGCTCAGTCAGTTGAGCGTCCGACTTTGGCTCAGGTCATGATCTCGCGTTCCGTGAGTTCGAGCCCCGCGTCGGGCTCTGTGCTGACTGCTCAGAGCCTGGAGCCTGTTTCAGATTCTGTGTCTCCCTCTCTCTGACCCTCCCCCGTTCATGCTCTGTCTCTCTCTGTCTGAAAAATAAATAAAAGTTAAAAAAAAAAATTAAAAAAAAATAAAAACATTTCACCCTGAATCAAAAAACAAATATATGCAGCTTGTAAGAATTACAGCTGAAAAATCAACACAGGGAATAGAAAAGTAATGTTTTAGGTCAAGATAGATTGTACTAATATTAAACAGAAAAGTGGGTATAGCTCTTTGATAGCAATCATAGGGGTTACTTTCCAGGAAGACAAAACAATTGAAAATGTTTGAGCTCTTAATAACATGGCCTCAAAAGATAATAATAAAATATTGAAGAATTTAAGAAAAGGAAATGACAAAAAATCATAAAGAGGGGCACCTGGGTGGCTCAGTCAGTTAAGTGTACAACTTCAGTTAGGTCATGATCTCACAGTCCGTGGGTTCAAACCCCACGTCAGGCTCTGTGGCTGACAGCTCAGAGCCTGGAGCCTGCTTTGGATTCTGTGTCTCCTTCTATCTCTGTCCCTCCCCTGCTCTTGCTTGGTTTCTTCTTTTCTAAAAAATAAATAAAAGCATTAATTTTTTTTTAATCATAAAGAGATTTTATTGTAACTCTTTAAGTAAATGTTTGAATAAGGAATCAGAAAATAAGGATGTATATAAAAGCTTTGAAAAAGATGTATAAAGTTAGTATAATTGACATAAATAGAACATGCTCCCAACTCCACCCCTTCCTGCCAAAGGGCAAAACATTCATTCTTTTCAAGGTTAGATAGCATTTTTACACAACATGCTAGGCCAAGAAGAGAACTCTAAAATCATTTCAAAGAATTATACCAATTATAGAGATAATCACACAGATCCTGTCTAGTCACCATGAAATTAATGTAGAAGTCAAAAATAAAGTTAACTTAAATATATCTTTATATTTGAAAATTGAGCAATATAGTTCTAGTTAATTCCAGTATGAAAAAAAAAAATTAAAGGGCAAAAGTAGCAAATACAGTCTCAAGAAGAAAAAAATGAAAAGACTTATCCTAAGGATATCAAGAATTACTATGGTACCTCACTATTGAATCTTGTGTTCTTTGTGCTAGGATATAGTACAAGACAAATACAGAGTGTCTGGATAGACTTCCATGAACAGGGACAATGGATTTATGTATAAAAGTGTTATAAAGGGGGGTATTGCAGAAAAATGGAGAAAGAGATGTTTACCAAGCTGTATAATATAGTGGATATTTATATGAGGAAAAACTGTAACTTGACCCTCTTCCTTGCCCCATACTCAAAATCAAGTTCAGGTAAATTATATGAATGAAAAAACAGTAGCTTTGAGAACATGAGAGAATAACTTCATGAACTTGGTGCAAGGATAGATTTCTTAAGAGAAAATTTGTAACTGTAAAGGAAAACATTGATAAGTTAACATAAAGTACTTCTGTTTATGAAAATGTTCTTAAGAGATTAAAAATGTAAGACCTACAGTGGGAGAAGACAGTAACACCATGTATAAGCTACAAAGGCTTGTTTGAGGCACATATAAAGAAGTCATACAAATTAGAAAGAAGATATATAATCGCTACACACATACCAGAAAATACATAGAACACTAAAAACCCCAGATATGTATGGAAATACTAATAACAGTATTTATAACAAGCAGCATTTTGGAAACATTCCAAATGTTCAACAGCAAATGGATAAATACAGTGTAACATAATTATGCAAATATTGTGCAGCAATTCAAAGGAAACCTAAAACAATTATTCTCAACACAGGAGTAAATCTCAAAAAGACAGTTTTGAGAAACAAAACACAGACACAAAAGAATTTGTCCTATATGTTTCTTTTATTGAGAAAGTGCAAAAACTGGCAAAGTAAATCTGTATTGTTGAAACAGAGGATAGTGGTTACTTCCTATGAAGGGATGCCAGTGCTTGGGAAGCAAAATGGGCTCTTCTGAAATGCTAGAAAGTTCTAATATGTAAAACTCCCTTTGTTTTAATTGGTTTACACTTGAGATTTGTGTACTTTTTTTAATATTAATGTTATATACTAGTGTGAATAAGTTCTTAAAAATCCTACAAAAAAATACAAATACTAAAATGTAAAAAGTGTAACAATCAAGTACACTCATAGGTAAGGAAATACAAACGAAACAACACTGACAAGTGAGTTTTTTCACCTACTAGGTTGAAAGCAAACATTTGGGCAGTGGGCCAGAACATGGATCGATAGGATATGAAGACATCATTGGAATTAGAATTTGTGTAACTTCATTGGAAGACCATTTAGCAACACATACCGAAATAAAAATGGGCATAAGTTTGATCAGACTCTCCGCCTCGAGGGGTCTTTCCTACAGATATAGTCCTACACATCTATATAGTCCTATGCACCATTGTTTTAAAACTAAAGGACTGAAATCAACTTCAGGGACTTCAAAGGTAACAAGTATAACAATTGTGGTTATACGTACTAGATCACTTTACTACTATAGGCTTCCTCTGCTCGGAAAGTAGGGCGTTCCTATGAAGCCTTTTATAAGCTGAAATGATGTAAGGCAAAGAAGGAATTATCATTCATTTACGTGGGAACTGGGGAGAGTTCTCAGACCCCTCAAAATAACCTCTGTGGCCTTTCTGATACTGTAGGACATATCTTGTTGCCAGATGCACAAAATAAATAGGACTAACGCACAGATACCCATAGATACAGTTCAGAGCTCTGGTGGCTTGACGTTGAGATGCCGAGTATAGTTCCAGGGGAAGGAGCTTGGTGGGGTCACTCCCCCACTCCTGGTGCATGATGCCTCTGTAACGGCTCTCTGCAAAACACTGTTTTCACTTTTGTCTTTTTTTTTTAAGAGTGAAAATCCAATACAGATTTCTTTTGGTTACTGAAAACAGATACTAATGTAGGTCTTTCATAAAAGTAAAGTGGTGACACATGAATTTTAGAAAAGTGGGAAATACCTGCCTTCACACTGCATTTAGGTCCCTGTATCCAGATACGGAAATGTTACCAAGCACGTATCTTGCAGACACTAACACACGTACGCAGAGGAAAAGGGAGAAAGAGGAGACATGTAGGTAGAGGTGGGAGAGAAGAGGATGGAGAGAAGTGGGGAGGGGTAGAAAGGAGAGGGGGTGTGGAGCAGGGAAAGAGGGCTTTTTCCTGAAGTCACATATCCAGAAGAATAGAAAAGGGGGAAAAAAAGATACATTGGTTGCCTCTCAGGTGGATTATTACGGTTTTGTGGAGAGGAAGACGACTCGTTTTAACTTTTTTCATCCACAAATACATAGGACTATTTGACCTGCTTAACTTTACTATTTTGACATTTAAACATCAATTTCAAAAGCAGTCCTCGTTTTTGAGACGATCCAGTAAATTTTTTCTATGAGAAAATATAAATACGTACTAGACCATTTTTTCCTCATGAGTTTTTGACTCCTCCTCATGAAAATACAAATGAGAAAGTCTCAGAATGCATATTATGAACAATTTCAAATAAATTGTGCAGGAAAAAATAAAATTAAGTATATCACAGTATCAATGGTGATTATATTTTTATTATGGAAGATTTATACTTTTAATGTTTTCCATATTATATAAAGCAAACTCATGTCATTTTTATATTTTATAAAACAAAGTACTCAGTTTCTACAAAGATAAAGGAACTAAAAGTCTTCATTTGACTTATTTTCAGAACTTTTATCCTGTCATATACAGGTTAAGGCTTGTGTATAGGACATTTAGCAATCAGTACGTAAATTTGATTCTCAAACACTATGAGTAACATATTCAATTTCAAACTATTATTTACATATTTTCTCGAATACACCTTATATATATCTATCTAGATGATGAGCTAACATTTAGGTGGAATCAGACTTGAAATTTAAAATGTGTTTCATTTGGTAGAATAAAGAAATTCATATATTTGATATTTTCTGGCTTGTTTTTTGTCATTGCTACTCATGCCACGGCATTTTCAGTGATAGTGTTTAGAAACGTCCAGCAAATTTAAGATTTGTAATAAAGTGAAAACAATGCTATTTTCCTGAACATTTAGGGTTTTGCAATATGCTCTCCTAAGAATTTCTGGGACTAAGGTAGAAATTTCAGTTACTATTTTAGTACTAGCACAGTAAGATGAGAAATATATATATATCAACTGTTATATATCATAAGTAACAGTCATATATATATACATATGTATATGTATATATATACACATATGTGTATATGTATATATGTATATGTATATATACATATATATTGTATATGTATATATGTATATGTATATATGTATATATACATATATATTGTATATGTGTATATGTATATGTATGTATATATACATATGTATATATGTATATATACGTGTGTGTGTGTGTGTGTGTATATATATATATATATATATATATATATATATATATAAAACAAAGCCTGAGGGAAAGTCTGGTTGCCACTTGGGTTCAGAACTGTCATTCATCTATTCAAGCTTCAGAAGTGTCTTAGCTTTCTTTGTTCTGCAAGAGGCTTACTGGAACCACCTCACACTGTGTCAAACTACAGGCAAATCCTTTATCAGTACATCCCTTTGAAACTGTCACTGAACTGCATGAACCCAAGGAGTGATAAGCATTAATAATACCCTGTTCCTTTTATCCCTTCTGCCTTTCAGCTTTATTGCCAGATTCTTTATCTAAACTTAGGTTTTACAGTCCAGACAAATGCAATTCTCCTTGCCTTCAAAAGTGGTACTTAACCTAGCTTGTATAGATGTGGAGGCTTTTCTCTAACTGCTTATTTTCTAAAATAATCAATACTTTCTTGTAAACGACCTTGGGCTTCACTTGGAAGGTTTCATTATCAAAGATCACAACACATCCAAAATGAAGCACATCCTAAGAAAAAAAAAAAGACTCCTAAAGTTCCATAAATTGCTAAATGGGTTTCCAAGGTGTGTATTCGAAGTCATTGTTACACGTGGCTCTCACACATATACACAGACACACTGGTTCATAGGCTTAGTAATCTCAACTGCAAAGTGAACTGTGACTGGCCTGTGGATAATGTTTAAAGATTGACATGGATAAGAAATATGTCTTTTGAGGCTTTTTTTTGTTTGTTCCATGAAAATTTCAAAATTATAACTTTTAAAATTCTTATCGGTATATTTATACTTTAGGTATCTTCGATATAAAAGATATATATTAATATGTAAATATATGTGTTCAAAACCACAATACATAAACTGCTTTATATAACTAAAAACCAAGCAAGGTATACAATTTTATTTTGCATGTAGATGAAATGATGAAGACTTGATTTGACAGAATGGGGGTATTTTTTTGTTTCCTGGCTTTCGGTTTAAATTGTTAAGATGTACAAATACTAAGATGTACACAAAAAACTTGATCATAATATTTTCCTACTCCTAACAGATAATTTTCATGTCAAACATGAAAGAATTATGCGTAATTATGAAGCCAGATGAATTATATTAGTTGTTATGTCAAGGTGATGATAAATTATATAAACCCAATCACCTAAGGGATCTATCATTTGCAAATTGTTATTTACAGCTTTCACTGAAATCCAGCTAAAAATTGGGTATAAGACTTGAAACATTTTTACTTCTGACTTATATAATGGATTATGTAATAAAAAAACAAAACCATCAGTGATAGTCTTTGAAAAAAAAAACACAACAATGTCTTTAAGTATTTGCCTCCTTTAGCATATGCTGAAGAAGGTGTTTCCTTTAGAACTGTTTTGGCCTAACAGTGTGTGTGTATATGTGTTTTACACACATAGGGATGTATTGCTGAAGGCCAAGTAATCCTCACAAAGTGAATAATTATTTCTTGAACTCAGTTCCCTAACTTGTTCTGGATTCCACAATTGATCATCTGAAACAATATTTTCACCAACATCCTTGAAACTTTTATATCTCTTTCCTTTCAGCCACACCTGCCAAGCAAAACATCAATACATCAATGCTAAAATTAAACTTGCTTGCATCTAAAAAATGTGTAAGACTATAATTTTTAAAAATCGAGGTATAAGAGAAGAAAACATAGTAGTTTCAGGTGTCTAACATAATGGTTTGCTATTTACATATACTGCAAAATGATCACCACAAGGAGTCAAATTAACACCCAAGTCTGTGTTTGCTGAAGGCATCAGTCACCTTTTTAAATATAAACAATCAGTCAATGGTCTACTTCATCAGCACAAATACCACTGGCAAATCCTTTTCTTGACCTTTATTAGTGATAGATCATACTGATTTCCTCTGTTCTGGCCACAAACCATGACTTCTTTCCTTCAAGTCACTGTTCTCCCTCAGTTTAAGCAGATTTTCTTGTTTCCTCGTTGACTGAGAAAATGGAGAAAACCACCCTTTCTCTGAGCCTCCTGCCTTTCCTACAAATGTATTTATGACCACATATGGCTTGAATTCTTTTTGTCTAGTCTGGGTGAGGGGGCTCCTCTATCCTGACCCAGGACCACCACGTCAGTATAGTTTTCGGGCTAATCCCTTCCCATCGGTTTTTTTTTTTTTTTCTCTTTGTATCTTCACTGGGTCTGAGTATGTTCTACTAAAATAGTCTCCCCATAGCCTTTGTGTTTGTTTCTCCGGTCATCCAATTCATGCTTCTCAAAAATGTAGTGTGTACTTACCATTCTCTTTCTTTACTTCCCGTTTATGGAGAGCCTCCTGAAATCTGGCTTTTGAACTCAGCACTTCATTCAAACTGCTCTTGATGAGGTCATCAGTGGTCACCTCATGTTTTCATTCCTATCTTACTGATCTCCCTGGGAGCATTCAACGGTTAATGATTCTCAAGTGCACAGTTTCTAGTGCTTTGTTTGAATTAAAAATAATATATTTATGGGTAAGTGTTCATAGAATAGTTTTCACCCATTGTAGGGGTACAGTTTTGTTTTCTGCGGGAGCATTGGCATTGTGTGAAGGGAGGTCTTGGTTCTTGGCCTCCCCGTGAAAAGATTTGCATGAGGATCCACGAAGGCAGCGAGAAGGAAAGCAGCAAGCACAAAGCAGTTTATCAAACTAAAGTATACTCTCAAGCAGGACAGCAGGCAGGTTCTGGGAGGTGGGACCTGCCTTTAGGTTGATTTCGGTTTGGAGGGAGATTTGTTGTGTCTCCGTGGGCTGGGAGGAGCTTCCGTCTCCGGTGGGGTGGTCACTAATGGAAGCTACTTCAAATCATGTGGGAGACTCCTCCCACAGGTTGGGAGGGAGAGTTTTTGTTCCTTTAGGGTTTTTACTGGAACATTCATGGCAGCCTTTCTCCCTGGTGGGATTGTAACAGCAACGTAAAATTCATTTCATGAGTCTAGGGGTTACCCTGGGGGCACAGGTGGTAGAAGAGAGTGCATGTTCTGCATCTGCGGCTCTTGCTTTGTTGTCCCCAAGGTCTTGAAAGCCACAAGGTCAGGATGTTGTGCCCTTGGTCTTTAATGTGTAACCTATTTATCATCGTCCTTGCCTCTTGCTCCTGTCTCTATAATTCCTCTTCAGTGACTTGGGACTCTGCCTCAGAGCATTCCTTCCACTGATCGTGTGTACCTTCTAACGAACAGTTTGATGAATTTTAGTAATTCTGTACAGTTAACCAAAACCACAAATGAATAGAGGAAATTACATTACCCTCTAAGGGATCTGTCCCTTTTACATTCCTTGCACTTTCCTGACCTTGGCCCCAGGCAACTACTGATCTAAGTTCTGTCACTATAGTTTTGCTTTTTGTAGAATTTTATATAAACTGGGTCAGATACTATGAGTTTTTTGTGTTCATTTGTTTTATCTAGTGTAATGTTTTTGAGGTTCACCGTGCTGTGGATATATTAACATCTTGTTCCTTTTCATTGCTGAGTAGAATTCCATAGGAAAGATAGAAAAATTTGTTTATCTGTACATCTTTTTGTTGTCTCCTGTTTATTGACTCATTGAAAATAATGCTGCTATAAATATTCTTCTGTAAGTGTCTGTGCGAACAGATGTTTTCATTTTTCTTGGGTAAATATAAGTTGGATTGCTGGGTCGTATGATAATATACATATATATGGATAGCTCTACATCAGGATTTCTCAACAGAAGCACTACACATTTGGGGCTGAATAATTATTTGTTTTGGGGGATATTCCTATGCGTTTTAGATGTTTAATAGCATCCTGGACAAGACCTACAGTTGACCCTGGTAGCATACTATCCCCCCCCCCCCCCCCCAGGTGATAACCCAAACTAGATACTGCCAAATGTTCCCTGGGGGCAAAAATCACCTCCTGTTGAAAAACACTGCTTTATATTCTAAACTTGGAATTGTCAGCCATCTAACCTTATTGTTTTTGTGTGTGTGGGGGGGAGGGGGGGTTAGTATCTCATTATGATGCTAATTTGTATTTCCCTAAAGACTCCTGTAGAAATAAACAAAGACACACAAATGAGCACAAGCAAAGGTTGTGTGTTCAGGGCTTGCTATAGCAAGGGAGTAAGCCACCATCACTTGAATTTGGCAGACTCAAGGGCAGACGGAGGTGGAAGAAAGGAGAGGCTTCAGGTAGTGCCTGAGTGGGGTTTGTTGGCATGGGGAAGCTAGAGACGGCATATTTGGCAGAGCATTCTATGTGATTGATTAGGAAAGTGCATTTGGCATTCTCTGTTGGTTGTAAGTTGGAAATGGAGGCAAAAATTAGGGAAGCTGGCAGTTACTCATTAAACCCTGACCCTTTGGGCTGATTGTTACAGAGATGATTATTTGACTTCTGGACTGGTTTCTGCAGGTAGTGGGTCAGAGTTCTATTTTTTATACCTGGTATGGTGGATATTTTTGTATATTCAGTCACTCAGTAATGATATTGAGTATCTTCAAGTGTGCTTTATTAGATATTCAGCTCTTTGACTCTTTTTCTTTTTAGTGAAATGACTATTAAAAAATTTGCCCCTATTTTTTGAAGGAGGTTTCTCTTCTCTTATTGTTGAGGTGCAAGAGTTCATTATATATTCTGGACCAGTCATTTGTAAAATACATATTTTGGAAATATTTTCTGTACATCGCTTGACTGTTCATTTATTATTTTTTTTAATATCATGTTTTAATTTTCTTTGGCTATAGAACCAGAAGTGGGATTTTTGGATCATACGCGGATTCTAATTTAAATTTTATGTGTACCTTCCATGCTCATTTGCATAGTGGCTGAACCAATATTCATTTCCACAGAAACAACAGTGGAAAAAGGTGATCTTTTCCACACATTTTGAAGCGTTTCTTTTGAAGAGCAGATAATTTTAATTGTGATGTAGTCCAATTTTTATAATTTTTTATGTTACAGCTTATGCTTTTTGCATCATTTTGTTTAAAAATATTTGCCTAGCAAATGTCACAAATTTTCTTCTATTTACTTTAAGTTTTGTTTTGTTTTGTTTTTTCTCATTTGGTTTTATTTTATTTTATTTTATTTTTTCAATATATGAAATTTATTGTCAAATTGGTTTCCATACAACACCCAGTGCTCATCCCAAAAGGTGCCCTCCTCAATACCCATCATCCACCCTCCCCTCCCTCCCACTCCCCATCAACCCTCAGTTTGTTCTCAGTTTTTAACAGTCTCTTATGCTTTGGCTCTCTCCCATTCTAACCTCTTTTTTTTGTTTCCTTCCCTTCCCCCATGGGTTTCTGTTAAGTTTCTCAGGATCCACATAAGAGTGAAACCATATGGTATCTGTCTTTCTCTGTATGGCTTATTTCACTTAGCATCACACTCTCCAGTTCCATCCACGTTGCTACAAAAGGCCATATTTCATTTTTTCTCATTGCCATGTAGTACTCCATTGTGTATATAAACCACAATTTCTTTATCCATTCATCAGTTGAGAAACAGGAACCCTCTTGCACTGTTGGTGGGAATGCAAATTGGTGCAGCCACTCTGGAAAACAGTGTCGAGGTTCCTCAGAAAATTAAAAATAGACCTACCCTATGACCTAGCAATAGCACTGCTAGGAATTTACCCAAGGGATACAAGAGTGCTGATGCATAGGGGCACTTGTACCCCAATGTTTATAGCAGCACTCTCAACAATAGCCAAATTATGGAAAGAGCCTATTTACTCTAAGTTTTACCAGTATTTGCTTTTATGTTTAGTTCTATGATGCATTTACAGTTAATTTTTATTTATTATTTTTTTAAGTTTATTTATTTTTGAGAGGGTGGGAGGGGCAGAGAGAGAGGGAGACTGGGGATCCTAAGAGTGCTCTGTGCTGACAGCGAGGGCCAATCTGGGGCTCAAACTGAGGAAACATGAGATCATGACTTGAAGCAAAGTCAGGTGCTTAACTGACTGAGCCACCCAGGTACCCCTAAAGTTAATTTTTACATATGGTGTGAGATGAGAATTAAAGTTTTTTTTTTTCTTCCTACATATGTTATAGCATTATTTGTTGAAAAGGCTATCTTTGCCCTATCGAATTGCCTTGGCACCTTTGTTAAAAATTGATTGAATGTGTGTGAGTTTATTTTTGGGCTCTCTAACCTACTATATCTATCCATAATATCTGTCCTTATATTAATACCACATTATTATACCTCGTAGTTTAAGTCACTCGAATTGTTGTTTGTAAATATTGTTCTAGTTTGCCATTGCTTTTGCATTTGCATTTTACTTGTAGAATAAGTTTATCCATTTAAATTTAAAAAGCTCAAGATTTTAATGGGGATCATATTAAATGTATGGAAACATTTAGGGAGTTTGTTAGTCTAAGTTCTGAGAAACAGCACAAGAATATTAAACACGTAAGAAATATACTAAGAAACAAGCTTGTGAGGAAAAAGTCAAGACGGACACAGGAGACATTGGGCAAGCCATCAGATCATGATGCAAGTATAATGCCAAATGAGGTAGAGAAAGAAGAAAGAAAACACGAATGTAAGCATCTTAGACTTTGAGCAGTTCTTTTTTTCTTCTTCTTATTTTTTTTTTTATGTTTATTTTTGAGAGAAACAGTGTGAACCCGGGAGGGGCAGAGAGAGAGGGAGACAAAAGATCCCAAGCAGGCCCCAAGTTCTAAGATGTCAGCATAGATCTCGGTGCAGGGCTTGAACTCAAAAGCAGGCTCCAGGATCGGAGCTGTCAGCACAGAGCCCAATGCAGGGCTGGAACTCATGAACTGGGAGATCAGGACCTTAGCTGAAGTCAGATGCTTAACTGGCTGAGCCACCCAGGCGCCCTGACTTGGGGCCGTTCTGAGGGAAGTTTGGAAGACATTTGTTGAGCGTTTGAGTCCCATTAATTCATAAGAGCATTCTGGGTCTACTAGGAATAATCCAGCCTTAGCTCCTCTGCTGTGCTCAGGTACTGGCTGTGACCAACCTGCAAGATGCATGGCCATAGTACAAATGCAATCATGGATGTCAGAGCACACAGCTATGGCCCTAGATCAATTATGGTTCATAAAGTTGGATCTGAGAGGTTGATCCTCAAGGCTTCCCCAGAAATAAATGCCATCTTAACACTATTGAATCTTCCAATCTACAAACATGGTGTATCTCTCTTTATGAGATTTAAAATCTCCCATCTGACCTTTTGTAGTTTTCACTCTTCATTTTTTGTGTAATAAACTTTATTACTCTTTTTCAGTGTCCTGTGAATGAAACTCTATTTATTTATCAACATATTTTATTTTTGCAACAGTACATTTGATTTTTGACACAATTAATATTTGTATTTTATCTTGTAACATACAACCATGCTAAATGTATTTTTTATTATTCCATTCTATTCTATCGTCGTTTTTTAAGATTCTAGAATTTTCTACCTACAGGATTATATCCCAATACATTTATTCTTAATTTTTAATTTCAAATCTTTATAATCTTAAACTATTTTTTCCCCATAATGGATTGGCTCGGATTTCCAGTGCAATAGATGAAGAATTGAGCAGGTCACCATTATAAACAACTGTGGTTATATTCTTCCAGGAACACTGGGATCTAAACTATAGTCCATGTCAAAATTATCCTAGCCAAGATGCAAGGAATCTAGTATATTGTATGCAGGGCCTGATTGTCCATTACTGGTCGAGTGCTATTTCTGGGACATTAATTACCTACCTCCTGCAGCTAGAAAAGTCTTCAGACAGAAATACTGATAATCACTGTAAGAGGTCTTGGTATTTAAAGATGAATTTTCTTAATTGTGTAGATGGAATTTGCTGTACTTGGACTCAAATATGGCCCATGGTAAATGCCCCTAGTTACCTTATTCGATGTAACAGGAGGACTCCCAAAACTATTTAGGATGAAAACTGCATAATGATATGGTACCTGCTCACCACAATCTGTAAGAAATGAATACTCTTTTACTAACACCCTAAGAAATATACTATGGAGAGGAATGCCAGCTCCTTGAAATGTGTTCCTGTTGTTTGTTTTCATAGTTATGATACACTAATGGAATATTTTGCAGTTTCAATGGCCTGCTAGCTTCAATGATTGTAGAAACCAAGAAGCTTCATTTAAGTCTTAGGAGTAGAATGGGTTCCTGTTACTATCAGGGCCAGAGTAGCTATCAGAAAGGTTTTGACCATCAGAAAAGCTTGTAGATGATAAATAATCATGGAATCCATAAGAATTATATATATATATATATATATATATATATACATATACACATATATATATATATCCTCTTTCGTAGATAGTACCCTGACATAAGCCACAGAAGGAAAGAAATTCATGGCTTTGCATCCAATTTCCAGATGTAATTCCATTCATAGACCCAATGTTCCTTGTGTGAATAGGAAAGTGGGTGCTCTTAAGAAAGATTACCCTGGGGCGCCTGGGTGGCTCAGTTGGTCGGGCATCCGACTTCAGCTCAGGTCATGATCTCACAGTCTGTGAGTTTGAGCCCCGCATCGGGCTCTGTGCTGACAGCTCGGAGCCTGGAGCCTGCTTCGGATTCTGTGTCTCCCTCTCTCTGACCCTCTCCCGTTCATGCTCTCTCTGTCTCAAAAGTAAATAAACATTAAAAAAATTTTTTTTAAAAAGAAAGATTATCCTAAATAGTTGATAGCAATATTTTTTTCTAAACCTTTGAGAATAACCAGTGGGTCATTCATTACTGCTGTTTGTAAGGGTAGACAGAAAACCTAGACCTCAAGAGTTGGAAGCTTCAAGGGAACAGTAATTTCTAGAGAGCTAGAAAGTCCCTATAGATCACTATGATGGTCGTAGCAGTCATAGGATTAGCGAAACTTTATCCATAGCTCCTCATGGAAGGTTCTGTGGAACTTTGGACTTATCTACTAGTTAGTTATCTGTCCAGTTTCTGACTAAAGAGATCTGTGCCACATTTTGACATAATCTCTTTCTTGAGTCCCAGAAGCTGCTATGATAGGATGGATCCAGAAGAAGCTCTTAGAGTTAGTTCCCTTCTCCTAACAAATGACCAAGTCTTAGTTCTTAGGACTCAGGTGGAGTAGAACCCAAAGCAGTAGTTATGAGATGCTAGGAACGGTGTGGTGCCACCAACAGCATGCTAGCTAGATTGATCTGTGATAGTCTTGGGCTGTGTTCTCAACTGTCTTTTTTGTGTGTGTGTGTGTGTTTAATTTTTAATGAGACAGGTACTCCAACTTTCTCATGTCTTCTGTGAGAGCACCAGTATCATTCCAAGTTAATAATTTTCTTCTTAAACTGAATCCAAGAGTACACACTTGAACAAATCCTATTAATTACTGATTATTAATAAGTAAGTAGGTCTCCACTGTGTTCCTGAGCCTTCATATCTAGTATCATTTTAAGGTTTATATAATTTTTCTCTTGGACCACTCCAAAAGACTCCAAAATGATTTTTCTGCCATGGACCTGTTTCTCCAAAATTCATCTTCAATATCACTGTTACAGTTAAAAATCAGAAATGCAAAATGATTATGTTTTCAGTACAGGGACACTTGGCTGGCTCAGTCCATAGAACACGTGACTCTTTATCTCCAGGTTGTGAGTTTAAGCATTGCATTGGGTGTAGAGATTACTTAAAAATAAAATCTTACAAAAAAAAAAAAACAAAAAACTTCCTCAATGCATTGCTTTGTTTAGTTAGTGTTTTCTAAAGTTCATTTTATTTATTTTTATTAAAGGTGACACACCAATGGTTTATTAGTTTCAGATGTACAGCATAGTAATTTGACAACTCTGTATGTTATGCTATGCTCATCACAAGTGTAACTACCTATCTGTCACTATCTAACACTATTACACTGTCATTAACCATATTCCCTATGCTGTATTTTTATCCCTGAGACTAGAGGACTATATCTCCCATTCCTCTTCACCCATTTTGCCTGTCCCCCCATCCTCTCCCCTCTGGCAACCATCAGTTTGTTTTCTGTATTTATGGGTCTGTTTTTGCTTTTGGTTTCTTTATTTGTTTTGTGTTATAGATTCTACATATAAGTGAAATCAGACATATTTGTTTTTCCCTGACTTATTTCACTTAGTGTAATACTCTCTGGATCCATCCATGTTGTTGCAAAAGATGAGACTTTATCCTTTTATGACTAAGTAATATTCCATTGTGTGTATGTGTATATATATAATAATATCTTCTTTATACGTTGATCTATCAATGGAGACTTGCATTCCTCCCGTATCTTGGCTCTTGTGAATAATGTGACTGTAAACATAAGGGTGCGTGTGTCTTTTCAAATTAATATTTTCATTTTCCCTGGCTAAATATCCAGTAGCAGAATTACAGGATCCTATGGTATTTCTATTTTTAATTTTTTGAGGAACTTCCACACTGTCTTCCAGAGTTGCTAGACCAATTTAAATTTCCACAAAAAGGGGGCACGTGGGTGACTCAGTCAGTTTGTATCCAACTCTTGCTTTCTGCTCAGGTCACGATCCCACAGTCATGAGATCAAGCCCTGCTATGGGCTGCATGCTGAGCATGGACCCTGGTTAAGAATCTCTCTCCCTCTCCTCCTGTCCTCCCCACTCATGCTTTCATATCCGCTTCCTCAAAAAAAAAAAAAAAAAAACAGAATACATAAACAGTTCAGGAAGGCTTTCGTTTCTCTATACCCTCATCAACATTTGTTATATCTTGTCTTTTTGATTCTGACAGGTTTAAGGTGATATGTCACCTGGTTTCGATTTGCATTTCCCTTATGATTAGTAATATTGAACAACTTTATTGTGTCTGTTGGTATCTGAATGTCTACCCACGTCTTCTGCTCATTTTTTAATTGATTTTTGTTGGTTTGTTTTGTTTTTGTTTGGGGTTGAATTGTTTAAGTTCTTTATGGATTTTGGATATTAATTGCTTATTGAACATAATTGGCAAATATGGTTTCCTTTTCAGTAGGTTGCCTTTGTGTTTTGTTGATGGTTTCCTTTGCTGACCAAAAACTTTTATTTTCATGTAGTTCCATTAACTTATTTTTGTGTTTGTTTTCTTTGCCCATGGGGACATCTAGAAAAATGTTGGTAAGGCTCTTGTCAAATTTTTCTATATTTTCTTCTAGGAGTTTTAAGATTTCAGATCTCACATTTAGATATCTGCCCAGTTTTTCAGCACTATTTGTTGAAGAGACTCTCTTTTCCCCATTGTATATTCTAGCTTCCTTTGCCATAAATTAATGGACCATAGAAGCATGGGTTTATTTCTGAGCTTTTTATTCTGTTCCATTGAGTTATGTGTTTGTTTATTTTTTTTTGCTAGTACCATACTGTTTTGATTAGTATAGCATTGTATTTATTTTGAAATGTGGAATTGTGATACCTCCAAGTTTTGTTCTTATTTCTTAAAATTTTTTAAATGTTTTATTTATTTTTGACAGAGAGACAGAACATGACCAGGAGAGGGGCAGAGAGAGAGGGAGACACAGAATCTGAAGCAGGCTCCAGGCTCTGAGCTGTCAGCACAGAGCCCAACGCAGGGCTCGAACTCACAGACCATGAGATCATGGCCTGAGCTAGAGTCGGACGCTCAACCGAGTGAGCCACTGAGGCGTCCCTAGTTTTGTTCTTATTTCTTAAGATGACTTTGGCTCAGGTGATCTTCTGCAGTTCCACATAAATTTTAGTATTATTTTTTCTAGTGTTAGGACAAATGCTGATGGCATTGTCATAGGGATTGGTAGAATATGTAGATTGGTTTAGGTAGTATGGACATACTAACAATGTTAATTGTTCTAACCCATGAACAAGAAGAATATTTTCATTTGTTTGTGCCACTTTCAATTTGGTTATCAATGTTTTATATTTTTCAGAGTACATGTTTTTCATTTTATTCCTTTTGGTGCAATTGTAAGAAATTGTTTTCTTAATATGTCTTTCTGCTACTTCATTATTAGTGTAAAAATACACAACTGACTGACGTGTAATAATTTGGTATTGTGCAACTTCACTGAGTTCATGTTACTCTGCTAAAAGCTTTTTTGTGGAGTCTTTAGGGTCTTCTGTATTCAGTATTATGTCATCTGCAAAGTGATAGTTTAACTTCTTAACAGCCTGGATGCCTTTTATTTCTTGTCTGATTGCTGTAGTTAGAACTTAAAGTACAATGTTGAATCAAAGTGGTTAGAGTGGACATTCTTATTTCTGATCTTACAGGAAAAGCTCTTTTTTCTCCTGTGGATTTTTCATACATGGCTTTTATTCTGTTGAGATACATTCCTCTAAATGTACACTGTTGAGAGTGTTTATCATTAACACATGTGGAATTTTGTCACACGCTTCTTCTGTGTCTGTTGAGATGATCATATTATTTTTAATCTTTGTTTTAGTACTACGGTTTATCAGGTTGATGGACCTGCAAATTATGAATCATCCTTGCATCCCTGGAATAAATCTTACTCGACTACGTGGAAAGATCCTTTAACTATATTGTTGAATGGAACCTGCTAATATATTATTGAGGATTTTTGCATGTATGTCCATCAGGGATATTGGCCTGTCGTCTTTTTGTTTTGTTTTTCATTTTGGTTTTGTTTTTGAAGTGTCTTTGTATAGTTTTGGAATCAGGGTGATGCTGGCCTTGTAGAATGTGTTTGAAAACTTTCCTTCATCTTCTGCTTTGTTTATTTTTTAAAAAATTTTTATTTGTTAAATTTGTATTATAATTCCTATATAATCAACATACGGTGTTATACTTGTTTCAGGTGTACAATATAGCAGTTTATCAATTTCATACATCACCCTGTGTTCATTACACATAGTCCTTCATCCCCATCACCCATTTCCCTATGGCCCCCATCCATCCCCCTTCCGATAACCATCAGTTTGTACTTTATAGTTAGGAGTCTGTTTCTTGGTTTGTCTCTCTCTCTACTTTCCTTTGCTTATTTGTTTCTTTTAAAAAATTTTTTTAACGTTTATTTATTTTTGAGACAGAGAGAGACAGAGGATGAATGGGGGAGGGTCAGAGAGAGAGAGAGGGAGACACAGAATCTGAAGCAGGCTCCAGGCTCTGAGCTGTCAGCACAGAGCCCGATGCGGGGCTCGAACCCACGGACCGTGAGATCATGACCTGAGCCGAAGTCGGACGCTTAACCGACCGAGCCACCCAGGCGCCCCAGCTTATTTGGTTCTTAAATTCCACATGTGAATGAAATCCTATGGTATTTGTCTTTCTCACTGACTTATTTCACTTAGCATAATACTCTCCAGCTCTGTCCATTATCTGGGAAATAGCAAACTTTCATTCTTTTTTTGTGTCTGAGTAATATTCCATTATATGTATACCACACCTTTTTCACTCATCCATTTATTGATGAATACTGGGCTGATATCCATAATTTGCCTACTATAAATAATGCTGCAACAAACATAGGGGTGCATAGATCCCTTTGAATTAGTGTTTTTGTATTTTTTGGTTAAATAGCCAGTAATAAGATTACTGGATTGTGGGGTAGTTCTATTTTTCACTTTTTTAAGAATCTGCATGCTGTTTTCCAGAGTGGCTGCACCATTTTGTATTCCCACCAACATGTCAGAGAGTTCCTTTTTCTCTAAATCCTCACCAACCCTTGTCATTTCTTGAGTTTTGCTTTTAGCTGTTCCAACAGGTATGGGATGATACCTCATTGTAGTTTTGGTTTGTATTACCCTGATGATTGGTGATGTTGGGTACATTTTCACATGTCTGTTGGCCATTTGTATGTCTTTTTTGGAGAAATGTCTGTTCATGACTTCTGCCCATTTTTAATTGGATTATTTGTTTTTTGGATGGTTTGGAGTTGTAGAAGTTCTTTATATATTTTGGATACTAAACTCTATCAGATGTGTCATTTGCAACTAGTTTCTCCTATTCAGTAGGGTATCTTTTAGTTTTGTTGATTGTTTCCTTTGCCGTACAGAAGTTTTTATTTTGATGTAATCCCGATAGTTTATTTTTGCTTTTACTTCCCTTGCCTCAGGAGACTTATATAGAAAAATGTTGCTATGGCCAATATTGGAGACAATACGTCTTGTGTTCTCCTCTAGGATTTTTATGGTTTCAGGTCTCCCAGTGAGGTCTTAATTCACTTTGGGTTTGTTTTTGTGTATGGTGTAAAAAAGTGGTCCAGTTTTTCTCTTGTATGTAGCTATCCAGTTTTCCAACACCATTTGTTGAAGAGACTCTTTCTCACATTGCATATTCTTTCCTCCTTTGTTGAAGACTCATTGATATTATTGTGAGTTTATTTCTGGGTTTTCTATTGTGTTCTATTGATCTGAGTGTCTATTTTATTTGTATCTGTTGGTACCATACTGTTTTGATTACTATAGTTTTTTAGTATAACTTAAAGTCTGGAATTGTGGTATTTCCAACTTTGCTTTTCTTTATCAAGATTGCTTTGGATATTAGGGGTCTTTTATTGTGCCATACACATTTTAGGATTGTTTGTTCTAGTTCTGTTAAAAATGCTGTTCGTATTTTGATAGGGATTACATTAAATCTGTGGGTTGCCATGGATAGTAGAAACATTTAAATTTTTTTTCTTCTTCCAATCCATGTGCATGAATGTCTTTCTATTTCTTTGTGTGTTCTTCAATATCTTTCATCAGTGGTGAAAGAGTACAGGTCTTTCACCCCTTTCTTAGCTGTATTACTAGGTACTTTATCATTTTGGTGCGATTGTGAATGGGACTGTTAATTTCCCTTTTTGCTGCTTCATTATTAGTATATAGATATGCAGTAGACTTCTAGACGTTGATTTTATCCTGTGACTTTAGTGAATTCATTTATCAGTTCTAATAATTTTGGTGGTGGAATCTTTAGAGTTTTCTATATATAGTATCAAGTCATCTGCAAATAGTGGAAGTTTCACTTATCAACTTGGATACTTTTTATTTCTTTCTATTTTCTGATTGCTGGGTCTAGGACTTACAGTAGTGTGTTGAATAAAGGTGGTGAGATGGGCATCCTTGTTCCTGAACTTCGGGGGAAAGGTCTCAGTTTTTTCCCATTAAGTATGATGTTCACTGTGGGGTTTTCACATAAGGCCTTTATTATGTTGATGTGTGTTTCCTCTAAACCTATTTTGTTGAAGGTTTTTATTGTGAATGAATATATTTTGTCAATTTTTTTTCTGCACCTATTGAAATGATGATATGGTTTTTATTCTTATTGATGTGATGTTTCCTGTCGATTGATTTGTGAATATTGAACTAACCTTACACCCCAGGAATAAGTCCCATTTTATTTGTTAATGTATTGTTGGACTTGGTTTGCTAGTATTTTGTTGATGACTTTTCCATGTTTGTTCAGTAGAGATACTGTCCTGTAGTTATCTATTTTTTTGGGAGGGGTATCTTTATCTGGTTTTGGTAGTCAAGATAATGCTGGCCTCATAGATGAATTTGGAAGTTTTCTTTTTTTTTATTTTTTAGAATAGTCTGAGAAGAATAGATATTAACTTTTCTTTAAATGTTTGTGAGAACTCACCTGTGAATTTATTTATTGTTATTTTTTTTATTTGTTTTGTCATTGTTCCTGGAATTTTTCTCTGATGGTTTGTTGTCTTTGTCACTTTTGGTCTTTCCCTTCCACTCAAAGAGTCCCTTTTATGTTTCTTACAGGGCCATCTTAGTGGTCATGGCCCCGCTAGTTTTTGTTTGAGAAATGCTTTCTCTCTCCTTCCATCCTGTATGATAGCCTTGCTGGATAAAGTATTTTTGGGTGCATTTTTTGATGTAGGTTTTTCCCTCTTAGCACTTAGAATATATCCTGCCATTCCCGTGGCCTGCAAAGTTTCTGTTGAAAATCTGCTTATAACCTCACGGGATTTCCCTTGTATGTAACTAGCTCTTTTTCTCTTGCTGCTTTAAACATGTTTTTCTTCACCCCTAGTTTTTGCAATTTTAATTACTATGTGCTTCCCTCCAGCTCTGTGAAAGCAAAGCATGGGGGAGTGTGGCAAGGTTTGCAAGGCCCAAGGCCTCTACAGGAGACACCCGACATTGCCATGACTGAAGGGGCCTTTCTGGCTCTGTGCAAGTACCCTGTGGGGGGTTCAGGGCAGCTAGGTGGCATGCTAGCAACGTTTGTGCACTGAGGTTCTCTGCAGGAGGGGCCCTCCTGCACTGGACTGAGGTAGGCCATCTGAAGGGACTAGATTAGGGGAAGCACAGCATGTGAAGGCTGGGCAGCAGTGTTAGCAAGTTAGGTAGCCAATCCCAGCAGGTTCCTGTGTGTATGTGCTGGGGGTGGGGGAGGGAAATGGTGCCAAGGAGTTGTTTTGTTCTTGGAGGTGTTCACCGGAGATGTCTGTCTTTCTGGGATGGGCTCTGAGATGAGGAAATAATGTTCCCTCCCATATGCCCCAGGGACCTTGGAAACTACTGCTTATATGCTCTATCTGCATGGGCTGTCGTGCTGTCTCTTTAAGGAAGGGGGTGGGGTGGGCTTAGTGTCTTCTAGCCCTCCTGGCTCTCCCAAAGTCAAACCCATTTTTTTTTTTTAATTTCAGGTTTTAAGTTCTGCTGGTTGGTAAGGATTCATAAAATTTGGCCTCTCTGGTTTTTTTTTTCTTTTCAAAGCCACATGTTATGGTATGGGGATCCATCTTTCCTTTGCAAGTGCCCCCAGTGTGGAAATCTGTTTCTCTCCCCTTTCCATACCCACGGCATCCCCTCCCCACCACCAGGGATAGTCCTGTGTCCTTCATGTCTCTGTCCTTCCTATCCTTTTCCTATGTGGCCTCTTCTCTACATTTAGTTTTGGAATTTATTCTGACGGTCTTCAGGATGTTTTCTGAGTTATTTGCATTGCTTTGAATGTTCTCTAGTTGTATCCTTGGGACAAGTGAGTCGAGGATCCTCCTACTCTGTTATCTTCCCTGGAAGTCCTTTCCTCTTTTATTTTGTGAAACAGTTTCAGGAGAATAAGTATAAAATATTTATTTTCTAAATTATTTTTTTAATGTTTATTTGAGAGAGAGACAGAGTGTGAGCAGGGGAGGAGCAGAGAGAGAGACAGAGACAAAATCAGAGGCAGGATCCAAGCTCTGAGCTCTCAGCACAGAGCCCTACGCAGGGCTCGATCCCATGGACCGTGAGTTCTTGATGTCGGATGCTTAACCAACTGAGCCAATAGGCACCCCAGTATAAACACTTTAAATATTTGGTATAATTGATCTGTGAATACATCTGGCCCTTTACCTTTGTTTTTTGGGAAATTCTTGATTGAATTTCATTACTAGTAATTGGTCTGTTCAGATTTTCTCTTTCTTCCTGATTAAGTTTGGAACATTCAGTCTGTATCTAGGGGATGATCCAGATTTCTTCGAAGTTGTCAAATTTGTTGGGATGTAATTTTTCGTAGCATTTTTATAATTCTTGTGTATTTCTGTGGTGTCAGTTGGTACTTCTCCTGTTTCCATTCTGATATTATTTGAGTCCTCTTTTTCTTTTGAGTCTGGCTAAAGTTTTATCAGTTTTGTTTTCTATTCAAAGAACCAGCTTTTGGTTAGATCTTTGCTATTCTAGGCTTTTGTTTTGTTGTCTCAGTTTCATTTATTTCTGCTCTGATCTTTATTATTTCTTTCCTTCTATGAACATTGAATTTTGTTCTTTTTCTAGTTTCTTTAGGTATACGTTTGAATTATTTGAGATTTTTCTTATTTCTGAGGTAGGCTTATATCTCTATAAGTTTGTCTCATAGAATTGTTTTTGCTATCCCAGATTTTGAACCACTGTGTTTTCATTTTCATTCATCTGCATGTATTTTTAAATTACCTCTCTTTTATCATTGATCCATTGGTTTCTTAGAAGGATATTATTTAGCTTCCATTTACTTTTGTTTTTTTCTTTTTTTTTCCTCTAGTTCCATACCTTTGTTGTCAGAAAAGATGCATGATAGGATTTCATCTCTTTAAATATATGAGGATCTAACATATGATCTACCCTAAAGAATATTCCATGCGCATTTGAAAAGAATGTGTATTCTGTTATTTTGGGGTAGAATGTTCTGTATGTAGCTGTTAAACTATCTAGTCTAATGTGTCATTAGAGGATACTGTTTTCTTGATGATTTTCTGCCTGCATGATCTATCCATTGATGTAAGTAAGATGTTAAAGTCCACTACTATTATCATATAACGGTCAGTTTCTTCCTTTATATTTGTTAATACTTGCTTTATGTATTTAGGTGCTGCAATGTTGGGTGCACAAGAATTACAATTTTATATCCTGTTGTTTTATTGATCCTTTTGTCATTATGTAATGCCCTTTTTTGGTCTCTTCTTATAGTCTTTGTTATATGTACTTAGGTGTTTGTTTATTTTAGAGAGAGAGAGAGAGAGCGCGCGAGAGAGAGAGAGAGTGAGTGAGCACTTTAAGCCTATATAGGTCTTAGGTCTGAAATGAGTCTCCTGTAGGCCACATAGGGATAGGTCTTGTTTTTTTGTTTTTGTTTTTTTTAATGCACTTTACTACCCTATATCTTTTGATTGGAGCATTTAGACCATTTATATTTAAAGTAATTGTTGAGAGGTATGTACTATTGCCATTTTGGTAGTTTTCTGGTACTTTTGTAATTCTTACCTGGTTTTTACTTCTTTTCTTGGTCTCTTCCCTGAAATTGAATACTTTCTAGTGTTTGTTATGCTTGGCTTTCTATTGTGTGTGTGTGTGTGTGTGTGTGTGTGTGTGTGTCAGAGGCTTTGGGTTTGTGGTTACCACAAGGTTCATACATCACATCCTAAGCATATAGCAGTCTGTATTAAGTTAATGGCCCCTCATTTTGCTTGACTTTTCTGTGTTTGTTTTTTATGAATTTGACAGAATACCTACCTCTCCTAAACTTGAAGGAATGGTCTTGCATATGGTCATCCCCTGTATAGGCTCTGTGTGCCTAGTGACTTTGGGTGGAGGCCAGAGCTGTGTCTGGTTTTGCCTGGGCATTCCAGGGCACATGAGCTGGGGCTGCCCTGGCGAGATGTCTTGAACTGAAGTGGGCATAGGTGGGAGTGGTCTAAGGGTTCTGCATGCCGTGAGTGCCCTGGCAGAGCAGCCAAAGCTCAAGTAGCTAAAAGCTGTGTGTGTGTGTGTGTGTGTGTGTGTGTGTGTGTGTGTATCGTGGTGGTAGTGTTGTCTCAAGGCTCTCAGCACAGGAAAAAACCCTGGGAGGACAGCTAAAGCTAAAGTGGGTGCTAGTCAGTGTCTCCTGGGGCCTTCAACACAGGTCCCACTTTGGTGCAGTGGCCAGAGCTGGGGCAGGGCATGGGCCTCAGATCCTTGTGGTGTTCCACACAGGGCCACCCCGGTGGGGCTGCTAGAACTGAGGCATGGTACAGGCTTGGAGTGGGAGTGTCCTAGTTCTCTCCACACAGAAGGCAAGACAACTGAAGTTTTAGTGAGAGAAAACCGGGGTGTCCCTGGATACTCAGAGGGGGTACCCTGGCAGGGTGGCTCAAGGCGATGCAGGGTGTGGGCCAGGGGACCAGGGAAAGCCTATGCAGCTGGCACCTGGTGGGGTGTTAGAAACAAAGCAGATGGAAGCCCAGAGGTCCCCAAGTGCTCTGAGCCAGGGGTACCCTAGCAAGTCATCTTGCGTCAAAGTTGCGTGCACCTAGAGTGTTTCAGGACGCTTTGTCTCTGTGGCAGCTTGGGACAATGGCTGGAGCTATAATGAGCGCTGACCGGGGTGTGCAGTGTGCACCACAATGGAGGTCTTGGTTGTTTGGCTGGGGCAGGTGTGGGCTAGAGGCCCGAGGCTCAGTGACGTCGTAGGTTTGCCTTAGTGCCTGGACCCCGCCCCCAGACGTGCTATGAAGGTGGAAGGAGAACATCAACCATGGTGCTCACTGGCCCCTTTGACTCAGAGTTCCAGCAACAACCCTGCTATTTGTCAGGATTCTAGGGCTCATTTCTTGACATTCTAGTTGTCCTTTTAAACCAAAGTTTTTTTTTTTTTTTTTTCTTCTGTGTCCCAGAATGTCTGGGGCTGGAGTAGGCTAGGGGCCTGGGGCTCACGGAGGTGGCAGGTTGGTGATGGTTCCTGGAACCCTGCTCCTGTGGTGGGGTAGTATAAACCGGTGCTCACGGCCTCCTGGACTAGAGAGAGTTGCAGCAGTTTCCCAACCGCCAGCAGGTTTCTAGGGCTGGTTTTAATAGACTAGCTGCCCTTTTTAAACCTTAGCTTTTTGTGCCCCAGGGCAGAGGAATCGGCTCATGGTCTGTAGGTAGTATTCCTCCCCATTGCATTCACAGGGCCAGGGGTGGCGATTCCCTCTGTTACTATGTCTCCATCTTTTTGGTCATTCTGTATGTGCAGAAGCTGTTTAGTAAGACCTCAGTTCTTCCGGAGGAATTTCTCTATATACAGATGTACTTTTGCTGTGTCTGTGGAGGAGGTGAGTTCAGGGTCTTTCTCTGTTGCCATTGGACCAGAACTCCCAGAATGCATTTCAAAGATCACTAAACTTAGGATGGGAAACTATATCTTTTATAGCATCCGTTTTAGTGTATCTATCTTGTGTAATTTTGTATTAAGTTCCTGGAAAGAAAGAAACCCCGTTGATGAAATCTTAATGCTTGTTTACTTAAAGATTATTTTTATGCAGTACCTATTATCATTTCATGGAATTAGTGGAATTAGTACTGACATAAATTTTTAGAAATACTGGTTTATATAATAAAGCTTAAGTTTCTTCCTAAGGCATGTTACAGCTCCCGTGCTCTGATACCTGTCTTTACTTTGGGCTTCGTCTTATTCCATTAAATTGTATTCATTAAGTCTCAGGGCATGTAACCTGTATTAAGATATTCATCCATTCACTCAGTTATTCTTTCATTTACATGCATAATTTGTTGATCTTACAATTCTGGTGGGACAGACGTAATCACAAATTGAGGGGCATGATTTAGAAATTTAATTGGATTAAATAACAGTCAAATTTACTGTCTCCCTAACAAGAACCTCTAGGACTCTGTAAAGCATTACTTAAATTACTTTAGTGGTTTAGTGGCCTCACCAAAATGCTGATTCTCTCTTGTTTTTACTCTGTTACTCTACGGGGGTTTGTATGGACATCAGGTTTTATTTTCTCATGGCTGCAAAAAGGTTACAATAATGACAGGCATCCCTTGCAATGTTCAAAAGTAGAAGAGATCAGTTCTTTTTGACTGTCACTTTTAAGAGTGAGGAAGTCTTCAACCGTAGAGTGGAAATCTCGATTCTCATGGCCACAGGCCTCAAATCTCATTGGCAAAAATTGGAAAGGGTTGCTGTCTTGAAACCGAGAACTAGTAAGAGGAAGAGGATTACTGTCTGGGTTGTTCGCATGGGAGTGTATCCATGGCTTCTCTGGGATAGGAGTGAGCAAATGAGTAAGATTTATTCCCAGATGACATGGGACACTATCAGGGGGACCACTGATTATGCTTGCTCTATACTGCCTCTTTCACTCATTATCCTATCCAGTCTATAGTGCGTAGGTTCCCCATACATAACTTAGTGTTCCTTACTATTTTAAATTTGAATATGCTGTCTATTTAAAGTGCGTAACTTCCTTCTCTTTTCTACATGTGGTTAATTCTGATTTACCAGTTAAAAGATAATTCATGGGCTACCTTCTCCCAGAGTTTTATGGACTCTCCTATGGATATCCATAGTACACTCTGCATATTTCTTTCACTACCATTTCCATACTAAGATTATCAGTATCAGTGTGTGATTATGTGTCCCTCTTTATCTCTAGACCTATAAGAATGAATGTCTAGATACAGATGCCTTAATGACAGAAAATAATGTTCACATTACACAGAGTATATTTTTGCAAGGAAACACCCAAACAGGAATTTGATTACATCGTCCTAGACTTTTATTCATAGTGTTTGTTTTCTCACTACATATTTTTAAATAGCTTTTCTTTTTTTTGTTTGTTTTTAAAGTGTCTTTTTTTTTTAACGTTTATTTATTTTTGAGACAGGGAGAGACAGAGCATGAACGGGGGAGGGTCAGAGAGAGGGAGACACAGAATCCGAAACAGGCTCCAGGCTCTGAGCTGTCAGCACAGAGCCCGACGTGGGGCTCGAACTCACGGACTGCGAGATCATGACCTGAGCCGAAGTCGGACGCTTAACCGACTGAGCCACCCAGAGGCCCCTTAAATAGCTTTTCAAGAATAGTTTCAGAGGAAAAGACGGGTGTAAAATTAATAGTTTTTATATACTGCATGCCTAGTTTTCCTTGATGTTAAGATCTGACACTACTATGGACACCTGACACATCTGATGAACCAGTATGTAAACACTGTCAGTAACTAAATTGAGGCCTTGATGGCTTTAGTTTTTACCTACTGTGTTAGTTCTTAGGAGTCCTGGTCAGGTCTTTTATTTTACCGTTTTCTTACATCATTTTTAAAAGTTTATTTTGAGAGAAAGAGAGCATGAGCAGGGGAGGGGCAGAGAAAGAGGGAGGGAGAGAGAATCCCAAGCGGGCTCCATGCTGTGAGCACAGAGCCTGACATAGGGCTCGATCTCAGAAACTGTATGAGAACACGACCTGAGCCCAAACCAAGAGTTGGATGCTTAACCACTGGAGCCATCCGGGAACCCCACTTGTCAGGTATTTTATATAGTTTCCCTCACTGAGAATTTTCTAATGAAGTTACTATGCTTAGACTTGGATGGAGGGTTTTTGGAAGGAAGAACATAGAGGTAATATAGAGTTCTCATCACATCATATTAAAAGATGCATATTGTCAACACAATTTGTCACAGTGGATGTTAAGTTTGATCGTGTAGTTTGATCATGTTTGTCAGGTTTTTAGATATTAATTTATTTTTTTTCCTCCTTTCCATATTGTATTGTTTTGAAGGAGGTCACTATGTATAACACAGTTTTAAGTGGTGGGGAATTATGCTACACTACCTGCATTAATTGGAATTCTCTTGTTTAGGATATTTGTCTGTTCTTACCTATCTATAATCTATTAATCATTATGGGCTAAAGGATATTAATTTTCTAACTTGGGTTACGATCACATATTATTTTGTGTTGCTTTTCATTTTTGACCATAGAGAGTTCTATCAGTTGGCTCCGATGTCCCTTTTAGCATATTTCAGTTGTTTTTATTTTTTTAAACACTTCATTAATTTCTGACACTGAAAGATATTTCAGGCTCATCATGCGTATTCCCTGCATTATCATTTCTCTAAGGATCCCAGGTTCCTTTTGATGGAAAAATTAGAATACAGGGTTTGTTGTTAAGGGGAGGTATTGTTGCTAGGGACTTCGTTAACAGAATAAACAGAGATGTATTTATAGTAAAAAAGTGTATGAAACTTAACTATAATTCTTTTTTCCAAGTTTATTAACACATAATTGACATATAAAATTGTCTAAATCAAATTTGTACAATGTGATGATTTGATACATGTATACATTGCAAAACGATTACCCCAATAGCGTTCGTTAACACTTTTATTCCCTTATGTAACTAGCATTTCTTTTTGTGGTGAGACTATTTAAGCTCTATTCTCTCAGCAACATTCAAACACATAATACAGTATTGTTCACTACAGTCGCCATCCTATACATTCAATTCAAGGAACTTCCTCGTAACTGGAAGTTTACATCTTTAACGGACTCGTCCTTACTCTCCCCAACCTATCCAGCCCCTGGCTACCACTAGTCCAATCTCTGTTTCTAGGAGTTTGGATATTTACATTTTTTTTACTTAAATATTTAACATATTTAAAATTCCACATTTAAAATAGATCACATAGTATTTGTCTTCATCTGTCTGACTGACTTCACTTAGCATTATGTCCTCATATTCCACCCATGTTGTTACAAATAGCAGAAGGTACTTCCCATAGCTGAATCATATTCATATTATCTATGTATGGAAGAAACAATAGAGAGATTAGAGATATAGACATACCACATTTTCTTTATTCATCAATGACTATCCATCAGCGGACACTTAGGTCCTTACCATGTCTTACCTCTTGTGAATAATGTTTGGATGAACATGGGGATACAGGTATCTTCTTCACATACTGATTTCATTTCCTTATGATGTATACCCAGAAGTGAGACTGCTGGATTATAGAGTAGTTCTATTTTTAAATTTTTTTGACAAACCCATACTAGTTTCCATAGTCGCTGTATCAATTTGCATTCTAATAGTACACAGAATTCCCTTTCTTTCACGTTTCTTGCCAACACATCTTCACTAATGTGTTTTGGATAAAAGCCATCCCAACAGGTGGGATTTGATTTCTCATTGTGGTTTTGACTTGCCCTTCCCTGATGATTAGTGATGTTGAGCATCAGGTTTCATGTACTTGTTGGCCATGGGTGTGTCTTCTTTGGCAAAATGTCTACTCAGCTCTTCTGCTCATTTTTAAATCAGCTTTTTTGGTTTTTGGTTTTTTGTTTTTTGGCTCTTGAGTTGTAGGAGTTGTTTATATATTTTGGATATTTACCCCTTATCCAATAGATGATTGCAAATATTTTCTCCCATTCCATCCATTGGTTGCCTTTTTATTATGTTTTAATGTTTATTTTGAGAGAGAGACAGCGTATGAGCTGGGGAGGGGCAGAGAGGGGGAGACACAGAATCCGAAGCAGGCTCCAGGATCCCAGCTGTTAATACAGAGCACGACACAGGGCTCAAACCCATGAACCAGGAGGTCATGACCTGAACCGAAGTCATGTTTAACCGATTGAGCCACCCACGCACCCCTTATTATAGTGTCTTTAATTATTTTTATTTTTGGCTGTACAGAAACTTTTTCCATTTGTCAAACTAAGTCTTTATTGCTTGTGCTTTTGATGTCACATTAAAAAAATCATTGCTAAGATCAGTCTCAAGGAATTTTTCTTTTGCTTTCTTCTAGGAGTTTCACACTTTCAGGTCTTAGACTTAAATCTTCTAACTTGAATCCATTTCAAGTTATTTTTTGTGAGTGGTGTAAGAATGTGATTAATTTTCCAAACACCGTTTATGGAAGAGACTATTCTTGCCCCAGTGGATATTCGTGAGTTTCTTGTTAAATATGAGTTGGCTATATATACAAGGGTTGATTTATGTTTTATTTATTGAGAAAATTCTGTTTTCTGGATCTATGTGTTTATTTATATGACTCGAATACAGCTTGAAAACAGGAAGTATGATGCCTCCCGCTTTGTTTTTTCTTAGGATTTCTTTGGCTATTCAGGGTCATTTATGGTTCCATACAAATTTTAGAACTTTATGTCTGTGAAAATGTCATTAGAATTAAGTTAGGAATTCTATGAAATCTATAAATGGCTTTGGGGAGTGCACATTTTAGCATGAGTTCTTTCTATCCAGGAACCCAGGATATCTTTCCATTCATTTGTATCTTTGTCAATTTCTTTCACCAAAGTGTTTTCTTTTTTTTCCCCTCGGTATACAGATCTCTCATCCCCTTGGTTGTGTATTTCTTTTTTTTCTTCTGTTGTTGATGCAATTATGAAAGAGACCATTCTCTTTTTTTTCTTCAGATATTTTGTTGTTAGAGTATAGAAAGGTAGCTCATTTCTATGTGTTTTATATCCTGGAACTTTACTGAATACATTATTCTAACAATTCTCAGTGGAGTCTTCAGAATTTCCGGTATATAAGATAACGTCATCTGCAGATAGAAACACTTTTACTTCACCCATTCTGATTTCTTTTTCTTGCCTGGATATTCTTGCTAGAACTTTCAGTACTGTGCTGAATAGGAATGATGAGAATGAGTAGCCTTGTCTTGTTCATGATCTCAGAAGACAAGCTTTCAAATTTTCATGTGGGTCTATGTTAGCTGTGGCCTTGTCTTTTATGGTCTTTATGATGATATGTTCCTTCTACATTCAATATGTTTAGCATTGTTATTATGAAAGGATGTTGTATTTTGTCAAATGGTTTATCATATTTATTTATTAAAAAAATTTTTTTTTTGCATTTATTTATTTTTGAGAGACAGAGAGAGAGAGAGAGCGTGAGCAGGGGAGGGGCAGAAAGAGAGGGAGACACAGAATCCGAAGCAGGCTCCAGTCTCTGAGTTGTCAGCACAGAGCCTGATGCGGGGCTCGAACCCACGAACCGTGAGATCATGACCTGAGCCAAAGTTGGATGCTTAACTGACTGAGCCACCCAGGCGCCCCTATCATATTTATTGATTTGCATGTGCTGAGTCACCTTTGCCTCCCAATGGTAAATCTTACTCTATTGTGGGGTATAATCCTTTTAGTGTGCTGTTAACTTTTATTTCCCAGTATTTTGTTAACATTTTGCATTTATATTTAGCAAGGATACTGATCTCTAGTTACTCGTAGTGTCCTTATTTGGCTTTGGTATCAGGGTAATAATGCTGGCCTGAAAAAAACTGAGAACTAGGGAACACTCCCAAACTCATTTTATAAGAATTTAAACGGTTGGTGGTAATTCTTCAATTGTTAGAGGAATTCACCAAATAAACCATCTGGCCCTGGGCTTTCATTGTTGACAGGTTTTTGATAACTGCTTTAGTCTCTTTACTGGTCTGTTCAGATTTTCTATTTCTTAATGACTTAATCTTCATAGGTTGTATATTGGTTAGCCTATAATTGCTGATGGCAAGCTCTCATGATCTTTTGTATTTGCGGTGTGTCAGTTCTAATATCTCCTCTTTTATTTCTGAATTTGAGTTTCCCTTTTTTTAAATAAATAAGTCTAGAGTAAATGCTTATCAATTTTATCTTTTCACAACTCTGTATTCTACTGGTTTTTTTTGGTCCTTATTTATTTCTGCTCTGATTTTATTATTTCCTTCCTTCTATTAACTTTGGGCTTATCTTGTTCTTTGTCGAGCTCTTTGAAGCGTACAGGTTGTCTCTTGGAGATCTTTATCTCTATAAACTTCCCTTATAAAAATAGTTTTGCTGCCTCCCCTAAGTTATGGTTTGTTGCGTTTCTCTTTTCTTTTGTCTCAAGATATTTTTTAATTAGTCTTGATTTTTTTCTTGGACTCATTGGATGCTCAGTAGTGTGTTTAATTTCCACACATTTGTGAATTTTCCAGCTTTTCTCTTGCAATTGATTTCTAGTTTCATAGCACTGTGGTCAGAAAACATACATTGTATCCATTAGCCTGGATAATGTTCTGTTCACTTGAGAAGATTATGTATCAACTCTCTGTAGAAATGTTTTCTATAGATCCGTTAGGTTCATTTGTTGGAAAGCATAGGGCAAACAGATTTCCTTCCTTATTTTTTAGGCTAATCTATCCATTTTGAAAGTGAGGCAATCAAGTCTTCTACCATGATTGTATTGTCTATTTCTGTCTTTAGTAGTTTTTAAATATATTTTGGTACTCTGATGTTGAGTTCAGGTAAATTTATGATTGGCATATACCCTTGATCACTGATCTCTTTATTTAAAATATGTTCTTCCTTATCTCTTGTTAAAGTTTTTTTTTTCTCCTGTTACAGGTTTTGACTTAAAGTCATTTTTTTTTTCTCAAATAAGTACAGCTATTCCTGCTCTCTTTTGCTTTCCATCTGCAAGGAATATCTTTCTCCATAACTTCACTTTGAGCCTCTATGGCTCCTGAAAGCTGAAGTGCATTTCTTTTAGGCAGCACATATTTTGGCCTTGTTTTTTAAAGCATTCAATCACTCTTTGCCTTTTGATTGGAGAATTTAATCCATTTATATTCAAGTAATTATTAGCAGGTAAGGACTTCTAGCGCTATGTTATTAATCATTTTCTGGTGGTTGTGTAACTCTCTTTTTCCTTTCTTCCTCTCTTATTGTCCTCCTTTGAGAATTTAGGATTTTCCATAGGGATATGCTTTGATTCACTTCTCTTAATCTTTGAAAAATCTAAGTTTTAGCTTTGTGGTTACTAGAAAACATAGATTTAATAGTTTATGTTAGGCTAACAACCTCAATTACATTTAAAAATTCTAGTCATTTACTCCTCACGTGTTTTATGTTTTTAATGTTGTAATTTATATATCTTTATATTGTTTATCTATTAAAATTATTGTAGCTATAATTTGTCCCATTTTTTCCTTTAACTTTTATACTAGGGTTACCTGATAGACACATCACAAGTCAACATATGGCATTATTAGGGCATTCTGAATTGATTGTATACTTGACCAGTGTGTTTTATATATTCGTATGTCTTCGTATTTCTGATTAATGTCCTCTCATTTTAACTTGACACATTTCTTTCAGCATTTCTTGTAAGGTAGGTCCAGTGGTGATTATCTCCCTCAGCTATTGTTTGGGAATATCTTTACCTTCCCTTCATTCCTGAAGGACAACTTTGCAGGGTCAAGTATTCTGGTTGCCAGGGTCCCCCACATGCCCTGCCCCAGTACTTTGAATATATCATCCCACTCTCTCTTGACCTGCAAGGTTCCTACTGAGGAGGCCACTGGTAGCCTTATGGGGATTCCTTTCTAGGAGAGATTTTTTTCCTTGATGTTTTTTTTTTTTAATTTTTTTTAACGTTTATTTATTTTTGAGACACAGAGAGACAGAGCATGAACAGGGGAGGAGCAGAGAGAGAGGGAGACACAGAATCCGAAACAGGCTCCAGGCTCTGAGCTGTCAGCACAGAGTCCGACGCGAGACTCGAACTCACGGACTGTGAGATCATGACCTGAGCTGAAGTCGGACGCTTAACTGACCAAGCCACCCAGGCCCCCTTGATGTTTTTAAAGTACTCTCTCTGTCTTTGATTTTAGACAGTTGTACTAGAATGTGTTTTGGAGACAGTCATTTTAGACTGAAATTTGGGGGAGATCTGTTATCGTAATGAATTTGGATGTCCAAGTCTCTCCCCACATTTGAGAAGTCCTCAGCCATTAATTAAGCCTTCTGCTCCTTTCTCCCACTCTTCCTTCTGAGATTCCAACTTTTCTTTAATGATATTCCATGGTTGTTCATGCTGCTTTTCTTCACCCTTTTTCATTCTTTTTTTGATTTCCTCTGAATAATTACGAAGGCTTTGTCTTCTACTTCACAGAATCTTTTTTTTTTCCCCCTTGCTCCATTATGTTTTTGATACTCTCTATTGTATTTTTTCATTTAATTCACTATTTCCGTTAGTCCCAGAATTTCTGATTGGTTGTTTTGAAATTATTTCTGTTAAGCTTTGCATTTTGTGTATTGTTTTCCTGATTTCACTGAGGTATCTTTTTTTTTTTAAGTATATGAAATTTATTGTCAAATTGGTTTCCATACAACACCCAGTGCTCATCCCAAAAGGTGCCCTCCTCAATATCCATCACCCACCCTCTCCTCCCTCCCACCCCCTATCAACCCTCAGTTTGTTCTCAGTTTTTAACAGTCTCTTATGCTTTGGCTGTCTCCCACTCTAACCTCTTTTTTTTTTTTCCCTTCCCCTCCCCCATGGGTTCCTGTTAAGTTTCTCAGGATCCACATAAGAGTGAAACCATATGGTATCTGTCTTTCTCTGTATGGCTTATTTCACTTAGCATCACACTCTCCAGTTCCATCCACGTTGCTACAAAAGGCCATATTTCATTTTTTCTCATTGCCACGTAGTACTCCATTGTGTATATAAACCACAATTTCTTTATCCATTCATCAGTTGATGGACATTTAGGTTCTTTCCATAATTTGGCTATTGTTGAGAGTGCTGCTACGAACATTGGGGTACAAGTGGCCCTATGCATCAGTACTCCTGTATCCCTTGGATAAATTCCTAGCAGTGCTATTGCTGGGTCATAGGGTAGGTCTATTTTTAATTTTTTGAGGAACCTCCACACTGCTTTCCAGAGTGGCTGCACCAGTTTGCATTCCCACCAACAGTGCAAGAGGGTTCCCATTTCTCCACATCCTCTCCAGCATCTATAGTCTCCTGATTTGTTCATTTTGGCCACTCTGACTGGCATGAGGTGATACCTGAGTGTGGTTTTGATTTGTATTTCCCTGATAAGGAGTGACGCTGAACATCTTTTCATGTGCCTGTTGGCCATCCGGATGTCTTCTTTAGAGAAGTGTCTATTCATGTTTTCTGCCCATTTCTTCACTGGGTTATTTGTTTTTCGGGTGTGGAGTTTGGTGAGCTCTTTATAGATTTTGGATACTAGCCCTTTGTCTGATAGGTCATTTGCAAATATCTTTTCCCATTCCGTTGGTTGCCTTTTAGTTTTGTTGGTTGTTTCCTTTGTTGTGCAGAAGCTTTTTATCTTCATAAGGTCCCAGTAATTCACTCTTGCTTTTAATTCCCTTGCCTTTGGGGATGTGTCGAGTAAGAGATTGCTACGGCTGAGGTCAGAGAGGTCTTTTCCTGCTTTCTCCTCTAAGGTTTTGATGGTTTCCTGTCTCACATTCAGGTCCTTTATCCATTTTGAGTTTATTTTTGTGAATGGTGTGAGAAAGTGATCTAGTTTCAACCTTCTGCATGTTGCTGTCCAGTTCTCCCAGCACCATTTGTAAAGAGACTGTCTTTTTTCCATTGGATGTTCTTTCCTGCTTTGTCAAAGATGAGTTGGCCATACGTTTGTGGGTCTAGTTCTGGGGTTTCTATTCTATTCCATTGGTCTATGTGTCTGTTTTTGTGCCAGTACCACGCTGTCTTGATGATGACAGCTTTGTAGTAGAGGCTAAAGTCTGGGATTGTGATGCCTCCTGCTTTGGTCTTCTTCTTCAAAATTCCTTTGGCTATTCGGGGCCTTTTGTGGTTCCATATGAATTTTAGGATTGCTTGTTCTAGTTTTGAGAAGAATGCTGGTGCAATTTTGATTGGGATTGCATTGAATGTGTAGATAGCTTTGGGTAGTATTGACATTTTGACAATATTTATTCTTTCAATCCATGAGCAGGGAATGTCTTTCCATTTCTTTAAATCTTCTTCAATTACCTTCATAAGCTTTCTATAGTTTTCAGCATACAGATCCTTTACATCTTTGGTTAGATTTATTCCTAGGTATTTTATGCTTCTTGGTGCAATTGTGAATGGGATCAGTTTCTTTATTTGTCTTTCTGTTGCTTCATTGTTAGTGTATAAGAATGCAACTGATTTCTGTACATTGATTTTGTATCCTGCAACTTTGCTGAATTCCTGTATCAGTTCTAGCAGACTTTTGGTGGAGTCTATCGGATTTTCCATGTATAATATCATGTCATCTGCAAAGAGCGAAAGCTTGACTTCATCTTTGCCAATGTTGATGCCTTTGATTTCCTTTTGTTGTCTGATTGCTGATGCTAGAACTTCCAGCACTATGTTAAATAACAGCGGTGAGAGTGGGCATCCCTGTCGTGTTCCTGATCTCAGGGAAAAAGCTCTCAGTTTTTCCCCGTTGAGGATGATGTTAGCTGTGGGCTTTTCATAAATGGCTTTTATGATCTTTAAGTATGTTCCTTCTATCCCGACTTTCTCAAGGGTTTTTATTAAGAAAGGGTGCTGGATTTTGTCAAAGGCCTTTTCTGCATCGATTGACAGGATCATATGGTTCTTCTCTTTTTTTTGTTAATGTGATGTATCACGTTGATTGATTTGCAAATGTTGAACCAGCCCTGCATCCCAGGAATGAATCCCACTTGATCATGGTGAATAATTCTTTTTATATGCCGTTGAATTCGATTTGCTAGTGTCTTTTTTTTTTTTTAATTTTTTTTTCAACGTTTATTTATTTTTGGGACAGAGAGAGACAGAGCATGAATGGGGGAGGGGCAGAGAGAGAGGGAGACACAGAATCGGAAACAGGCTCCAGGCTCTGAGCCATCAGCCCAGAGCCTGACGCGGGGCTCGAACTCACGGACCGCGAGATCGTGACCTGGTTGAAGTCGGACGCTTAACCGACTGCGCCACCCAGGCGTCCCCGATTTGCTAGTATCTTATTGAGAATTTTTGCATCCATATTCATCAGGGATATTGGCCTATAGTTCTCTTTTTTTACTGGGTCTCTGTCTGGTTTAGGAATCAAAGTAATACTGGCTTCATAGAATGAGTCTGGAAGTTTTCCTTCCCTTTCTATTTCTTGGAATAGCTTGAGAAGGATAGGTATTATCTCTGCTTTAAACGTCTGGTAGAACTCCCCTGGGAAGCCATCTGGTCGTGGACTCTTATTTGTTGGGAGATTTTTGATAACCGATTCAATTCACTGAGATATCTTTAAATGTTTTCTTGTAGCTCATTGAGATTCCTTAGAACAGCTATTTTGAATTCTTTATCAGGTCAATCACTGATTTTCATATCTCTGTGGTTGATTCCTGAAAAATTGTGTTCTTCTGGAGTCATCATGTTTCTTTAATTTGTAATTTTCCTTGTAGTCTTGAATTTCTGTCTTCACAGCTGAAGAAGTCACCTCCTCTGTTCCTCAGTAACTAGCTAAGAGAAGGATCTTGTAAGCCCTGCTAGCGATGCCTTTCTATGCATACATCTGCTGAATACATCTTGGTAACTTTTGTGACAGAATTCTTTAAATTTTTTTTTTATGTTTATTTATTTTGAGAGGGAGAGAGTGCACACAAGTGGGGGAGGGGCAGAGAGACAGAATCCCAAGCAGGTGTTTCACCATCAGCCCAGAGCCTGATGCAGGGTTTGGACTCAGGAACCGTGAGATCATAACCTGAGCTGAGACCAAGAGTTGAACACTTAACCATCTGAGACACCTGGCCACTCCTGTGACAGAATTCTTACATGTGTCTTCCCTCAATCTTCTTGTAAAGATATTTCTCAATACTGTAAAGCCAGCCCTGATGTTGACAGCTTTCATTTTGCTTTCCCTACAATGTGCTAGTACTCAAGTTTGTGGTACTCTTCCAGGTCCACAGATTTGGGCTGGTTTCATGAAGATGCTCAGTAGCCCTCTGTGAAACCCTTTTGCTGCTGTTGGGAGTGCCCATGGGCCGCTTGGGGATTTGCATTCTAGGTGTCCCCTGTCCTCACTCAGGCTTCCTGATGGTGTCTGTGACATGGTGAGTAGAACCTCCATCCCTCTGGTACATCGCCCATACCTTGGCTGTCGTCCTCTTTATCACTCACCCCTCCCAAGTCATGAAGTTCAGTACTCAGTGTTCTGGATAGGGCTAAAGAGAAATCAGACTCTTTGGCAATGTCCTGCCCTCATGGAGAAGCTCTGCACTTACTCATATACTCTTACTTTTCCCCAGGGGAGAAATCATGGGCCAAAAACATTTCTCTTCACACTGAGCTGTGTGGGCTTAGAAAACGGGTGCTGTGGGTAAAGTGAGCTGTTACCCATTTCCATGCTTCCATCTTGGATTTTATTTGGTCTAACAATGTGCTGGAACTTCCCCACTGGATCCCTGGACTTCTAGAAAGGGTTCCTTATCCACGGATGGTTGTCTCCGTGTTCTCTAGGGAAAATATGGCATAAAACACTTAATTTGCCATTATGATGATGTCGCTCCTAAAATTATTTCTGTATTTATCCATCGACGTCTTTTCTAAGCTAAACAGTTCACCCTCATGCCTCCACCTCTAATGTACTATCGCATGTTCATGTTAGTTCTTTCCCTATTTGCTTACCTCTAATCTCCTACTCCTACAGCGAGAACCTGAATTCCACTATCTTTCATCCATTTACACATAATAGTTCGAGTATACAAGTATACTGCTTTCATGATTGTTAATGTACTCTGATCAAAAATAGCTTTACCAACTAATTCAGTGTTTTATACAGTTTCTTTTATCTATTGCCTTCGACTCTTTACTCATTTCCAAAGTTCTTTAGATGAGTACCTTGTACTTTTCCCTTTAGTGAGGTTCTGTCCTACATTTTAATACAATTAGATTCTTTTCTTCTAGTTTGCTTCTATGTCCTTGGAACCCCTAACCTCCTAATTGATTAAACATTTTTTTTTACATTCAGTTTCAGTCTTTGTGCTGTAAAGTTGTAACGGTTTTGACAAGTTCATGATCCAATGTACTCACCACTACTCTATTTTAGAGAAATGTTTATCTCCTAAAAAATCCTCTGTATTTCACCTATTAAACTTTCATCTCCCCTAGCACCCAAGGTTAGTACTCCTCTGCCTTCTGTCCTACAGTTTTTACTTCTCGTGAATGTCATATAAATTTAATAATTCAATATGTAACCTGTTCAGGATGGCTTTCACTTAACAGATGCAATTAACATTCATCTGTATTAATAGCTCATTTTCTGTTACCCCTTAATAGTAAATAGTAGGCATGTGTCACAGTGTGTCCTTCAAAATATTGAAGGGTATCTCAAGTGCTTCCAGGTTTGGGCGATTATAAATAGTGCTGCTATAAAAGTTCACATGGATGTGTGGACCTGAGTTTTCATAAGAGGTGGACAGATGCTAAGAATGCGATTGCCAGATCAAAGATAAACCTCTGTTTAGCTTTGTAAGAAACTGTCAACGAATCTTCCAAAGGAGCTGTTCCATTTTTATTTCCAGTAAATGGAAATTATTTCCTGTTTCTCCAAGTCCTTGCCAAAATTGCTATTCTTAGGATTCGATTTTTTAATTTTGTACCTCTACTAAAAGGCATGTAGTATTTTGTTGTTTTAATTTTCATTTCCCTAATTACAAGTGGTTGTTGATGATCTTTGAAATTCTTAAGTCTGCGATTTTTTTTTGTCTCAATAATATTGAAGGTTCCCAGCTATTAGTATTTTAAATCGTTCTTCTGCCCCATTCTCTTTCTTCAGTTTTCCGATTATGCTTACATTGAAACTTTCAGTATCGTTCAACAGTTCTTAGATGTGCTGATGTCTTTTTCATTTTCTTTTCATGTTCTCATTTCAGTTTGGAAAGTTTCTACTGACTCTCTTGAAGTTCACTATTTCCTTAGTGTGTTAAATGTGATGAGGTGATCAAAGGCAGTCTTCATTTCTGTTATTTGCTTCTTGATTTCTAGAATTTGCTTTTGATTCTTTTCCATTGTTGTCATCTCTGGACTGACAGGATATTTTAAAACACTTGTCTGCTAAGTCCTACATTTGTGTCACACCTGAATTTGTTTCTGATGATTGTTTTGTCTCTGTAGAATGTATAATTTTTGTACAAAGTTGGACATTGTATCTGTAACAGGTGCTGAGTTATCCCTGTTGTAATGTGAGAATTTATTCCATTCTGCTCAGGATTTGGGCGTTCTTCAGTGATTGGCTTCAAACACCTCTACTGTTCTTGTTTTTACATTTTCTCTTGGCATTGGGGTTGTCTTTACACTGTTCCTCAGAAAGACGTCATCTTGGGACCACTTTCAACTGTATTCCACTGTTATGTTACTTGGGGTTTATTGGGATGCTAGTTGGGTGTGACAGAGGGAAGCATGCCATATTCTTTGAAATAAATCTCAGGCTAATAGTTCTCCCCTCTCATGGGGTTTGCATTTCTCCAGTTTTTTGGTTCTTTTCCAGTAATACAACTTTTATTTTCTTTGTCCCCTCATTTTTTTGAAGCCTTGTCCCTTGTTATCAGTTAGTTTTTCCTTCTCTTTATGAGATAGGAAGTTTGGAGAGGGTACAGTGTTGTGTAATTCTTTTCCGCCATGGAAAATAAACTCAGGCTTAGGGTTTCCCTGAGAGTTGGGCTTTACGATGAGGGTTTATGAAAGGTATTACAGTGGTTTGTTTCTCTTCCTTTATTCCTGAAAGAGTCATGAGGATGTTTTTCTTAGATTTTCTCTGTGCAAGCCTGGTGTAGTTTCTGGAAGGAATAGTGACCCTCGAATGTTTCTCACTCCTGTCCACACTCAGCTGGCAGCAATATCTGATTTTTCAGTAAAGTGAGTCTTAATAGCACTTCCGTCTTCCAGCTGCTGTTGTTCCTGCCTCTCTAGATGTGGGGACAACCAAATGCCCTGTAACCCTAGTTTTCTGATGGTTCTAAGAATGTTTGTTTGTTTGTTTGAAGATTGCTGAGCTTTTTTTTTTTTTTTAATTTTTTTTTTTCAACGTTTATTTTTGGGACAGAGAGTGACAGAGCATGAACGGGGGAGGGGCAGAGAGAGAGGGAGACACAGAATCGGAAACAGGCTCCAGGCTCTGAGCCATCAGCCCAGAGCCCGACGCGGGGCTCGAACTCACGGACCGTGAGATCGTGACCTGGCTGAAGTCGGACGCTTAACCGACTGCGCCACCCAGGCGCCCCGAGCTTTTTTTATTGTAGGGAAAGAGTGCCAACTTATGACACCTTTACAAGTTGGACTTGAAGGCAAAAGCTTAGTTTTTTTAAATTATAAATTAGCTTTAAAATTATTTCAAGGGTCAATTTACTCACTATAAATAGCATCATATTGCATGCAACAAATTCACCGAATACGATGTTGTCGTTTAAGTGTTATGCTTGAAGGAACATGAATATCCAAAGGTTTTATCCATACTTGGAAACAAAATAGTCAAAATGACTTGAAACGTTCGTATTTCAACTTGTGAGTTCACAAATCACCTAAATTGTACTTCTCACCTCTCTCAGCAAATTAATTATAGCCTACTATTTATTTTCAATTGTCTGAAGTATTAACATTTCAACTCTTGTCTTCAGAAAATGAGGCAGTAGTGTAACAGATTTTTAAAAATCCTATTACTTCCACCCCTGTTTCGGCTCTAATCTTGGCCTCCAGGAATTCTAGGGCCCTCACTCTCTTGCATTTAGGCGCCATTAATATTTTTTGCTCTTCTGCCGTCTCTAACTAACTTCACTGATACATACAATATCCTACGAGGTGCCAAATGATGGGTGTTTGATTCTCAATTCCCTTCAGGAATATTGAGTTCCTTGGGATTCTTAGTCTTACTGAGTTTGGCACTCAAATTAAAATCTTGTTTCAGACCTCAATTGGCTTCCGAAGCAAGTATGCGTATTCTGTCAGTCATATAAGGTCTTGGGTACTTGCCACTTAATGGAGTCTGTTATTTTTGTCAGTTTATGTATTATTTTTATCATCAATCGACCTGTGCCTCACTTTCTGCTATGTACTTTTCTTACATCGTTTTGTGTTAACTAGACATCTGGATTCTTTCTTCCTTGCCTCACTTGTCCCCAGATCCCTAAATTTATACTCTACCTTTAGAACCAGATAAATAATGCATGAAACATATACTGCATAAAGACAGACATGTACGTAGGGTGGGAAAGATATGTCTAGAATCTACTCTTTCCTGGAGCAGTTTAGATATATACATATTTATTTAACTTTACTGGAATCTATTTTTTTTTATTTTTTACACAGTATCATAGGATAATGATTTTTCTTCTCTATGGTCTCTGAAAATAAAATGAGTTAGCAGTTGGTGAGGTTTACTTTGTGCAGCTACTAAATGTTGATTGTCTTAATGTGAAAATGCTACTTTAAGGAACTCAGGAAAGTTTATTAGACATTTTTCATGGAATCTTACAAGTGTGAATGAACAATATGAAAGACAACTCCAACTTTAACTGATATTCAAATTAATTACAAAGGGAAACTGGAGTTCAAGAAAGTTATGAACAACTAGACAAAACAGTTAAAATTTTAATCCTTGAATTTCAAAGCCATACAATACTATTTGTAGGAATTGAAGAAGAAGAAAATAGCACGGAAGGAAATGCAGAAAATGATAAGGAGAGGAGGAAAGAGAGAAAAAAAATAAGTAAAGGAGATGATCTCAGGGTAAAAAAATTATTTCAGCTCTTTAAATATACTCACTTATTTGATAATGTGTTTTAAAATTGCATTGCACAATGTATATAGTTTCATACTTTACTAATCCATTGTGAATAGTGCTTAGGCCAGTTAAATATACTTACTAGATTTTCACTAGCATCCTAAGACCACTTTGTTGGAATACAGATGCCATCAGTGGTATCTAGGGCTGTCATTTTTAATTTTTTGTCTGTAGCAGTTTTATAAATGGAGTGTAAGTAAAGCCATTTGTTCATGCTTTAGAGAAGAGAGTAACAATGAGTAGAAATAGCTCAGATCAGTGAAATATTCTGCAAGGTTCAGGAGTGTGTTTATTTATCACTGACAGACATTTAATGTTTCTTCTATGGGTACAACGTGAAAAACAAACATTTATCACTGCAAAGCTATTTCAGCTAACAAAGCACTAATACATTTTTAGACAGATTTTGAACCACAGCAAAGTCTATTGGGTCTTGGAGGGATAACTGTGGACTTTTTCCAAAAATAAGGCATGGCTATCAATACTCCCAAATCCTGACAATTGCTCATTCTTTTTTCTCCCATCCCCACAAACAGAGAATTAACAGCTTTAGTGTCCTACTTACCCTGACGTGAATGTTGTTTTCTTTTTTTCTTTCCTGTGCTAGGATTTCATTTTTTTTTTTAGTGCTAGAGGCATAGTAACCTATCTAAAATATCTGATTTGCATGTTGAATAATTCAATTGATTCTCTGCACCCATGAGCGTGGGTGGAACAAAAAGCCAATGTTTCATCCAAATATGCCCCAGAAGTTTTGGGTATTTGCCAACTTAAGAATATAGGAATGTGATTTAAAAAAAATACCTGCAGATGTCATTTCATGTACAGAAAAAAATGATGTGACTTCAAAACAACTTTGAGAAAAGGTGTTGGACACTAAGTCAGGAAATTAAGGGAGAATTGAGAGGAGAAAGGCTAACTGTAGAGTTTAAAAGCACTAAAGGGTGAAGGAGATAGCATAGTTTAACACAATGAAGGAGAATTAAATGAGGGAATATGTTTTTAGAATAATAAGTAGAAAATGTTACTGAAACTATAGTAAAACATTTGTATTTGGTTAAAAAAAAACCCACCAGAAACACTAGTGAAAAGATGATGAGAACATTTTGTTAATGTTTAATGATGATAAAAAAAAAAGGAGACTTCTGCTTCTAACAATGGAATAACAGGGAGTAGATTTATGTTCCACTTAATTTCAAGAAATTGGAAATCCTACAAAGAAGGAAAATAATCCTTGAGAGATGGAAAACAAAGTGAGCCCCACAATCACCCAGCTTACTGCAATGAAACTTTCCAGGCCTAATGCAGAAAGAGTAACTCAGGCAGAGGGTGTGGACTCCCAGAGTGGAGCAGATGTAGCTGAAAGTCTACGCAGATCTAGAAAGCTGGTGGTCAGATTACTGGACATTTTGGTACTTCTATTTTCAATTTTTTGAGGACCCTTCATACTATTTCCACAGTGGCTGCACCAGTACATTCCCACCAACAATGCATGGGGGTTCCTTTTTCTCCACATCCTCACCAACACTTGTCTCTTATGGTTTTGATTTTTATTTCCCTGATGATGAGGGCTGTTGAGCATCTTTTCATGTGTCCCATGACCATTTGTAGATCTTCTTTGGAGAAATGTCTGTTCATGTATTCTGTCCATTTGTTAATTGGATTATTTGGGTTTTTTTTTGGGGGGGGTGTTGTGTAAATTCTCTGTATATTTTGGTACTAACCCACTATCAGATAAGTCATCTGCAAATATCTCATTCGGTAGGTTATCTTTTAGTTTTGTTGTTTCTTCTGCTGTGCAGAAGCTTTTTATTTTGTTGTAGTTCCAATACTTTAGTCTTGCTTTTATTTCCCTTGTCCTAGAAGACATATCTAGAAAAATGTTACCACAACTGATGTAAGAGAAATTATTACCTGTGCTCTCATCTTCTATTTTTATGGTTTCAGGTCTTACATTTAGGTTCTTAATCCATTTTGAGCTATTTTTTGTGTATGATGTAAGAAAGTGCTCCGGTTTCTCCTGTTTGCCCAACATCATTTGTTGAAGAGATTGTTTTTTTCCCATTATATATTCTTACCCCCTTCGTCAAAGGTTAATTGACCATATAATCGTAGGTTTATTTCTGGGCTTTCTATTCCGTTCCAGATATCTTTGTGTGTAATTTTGTGCCAGGTCCAAACTGTTTTGATTACTACAGCTTTGTAATATAACTTAAAGTCCAGAATTGTAATACCTCCTGCTATGCTCTTCTGTTTCAAGATTGTTTTGGCTATTCAGGTTCATTTCCGGTTCCGTACAAATTTTAGGATCATTTGTTCTAGTTCAGTAAAAAAAAAATGCTGTTGGTATTTTGATAGGGATTGCATTTAATCTGTCGTTTGCTTTGTGTAGTATGTATACTTTAACAATATTTACCTTTCCAATCCATGAGCATGGAATATCTTTCTTTACCCAAAGAATACAAAAACACTAATTTGAAAAGATATGTGCACACCTATGGTTAGTGCTGCATTACTTAAAATCGACAAATTATGGAAGGAGTCCAAGTGTCCACTGATAACTGAATGGATAAAGAAGACGTGATGTGTGTGTGTATACATATATAGTGAAATCTCAATCAGCCATTAAAAAGAATGAAATCTTCCCATTTGCCACAGCATGGTTGGATCTAGAGAGTGTAGCATATAATCCTGAGTGAAATAAGGTAGGGAAAGGTAAATACCATATGATTTCACTCATGTGTGGAACTTAAGAAACAAACACACACAAAATGCACACAGGTGAGAAAAAGAGGAAAACCAAAAAACAGACTCTTAACTATAAAAAACAGCAGAGGAGGAGTGAGAGGGGGATGGGTAAAATAGATGAAGGAGGATTAAGGGTATACTTACCATGAAAAGCACTAAGTAATGTATAGAATTGTTGAATATCTGTAAGGTACACTGGAAACATAACACTGTGTATTAACTACACTGGAATTAAAATTAAAAAAAATTAAAAGATAGGGTTTGCAGAACAGAGAGAAAACTCACTGACGTCTGTCCTAGAAAAATCGTAGCATATGAACTGGTGCACACACATGAAGAAACTACCCAAGGGTGGGGAGAAAAAAAAAACACAAACCAAAGAGTTTGGAGAAACAGTGTCCAAGGTTCCCACAGGGCCATGCTATTGCCTGTTGGCACCAGCCAGAGTGGAAAAGCCATTGGTAGGGAACGTCAAAAGGTCTTGCCTTAGTGTTTGGAGTAGTTCTCCTTAGACTAAACATCATTCTGATGTTGCCTAAAAAACTCTTAAAACACATACTCCAACAATAAACCAAACTGTTTGCAAGTAACTTAAATATGGCCTCACATAAAGCTCAAAAAACTTAGAAAACTGAAGGGATAGAAAATGATCTAACTTCTAAAAAAGTAAAATTCACAGTCTGTTTTCTCCCAACATTACCAACCGTTCAAAGGAGCAGAAAAACATCCTCCAAATGCGGAAACGAAATGAAACAAACCTGACTCAGTAGTGACAGAGATGCTCAAAGTAGCTCCTGAGAAGTTACTAAAGCTATAGTTTACATGTTCATAAAGCTAAACAGAATTTGAACCTTTTAAGCATAAAGATATGGAGAGAATCTATTTGATTCTTTAATAATAAAATAAATTTATTTATCCTGAGAGAGAGAGAGAGAGCAAATGTGAGGAGGGCAGAGAGGGAAAGAGAATCTCAGTGCAGAGCCCACTGGGGCTTAACCTCACAAACCAAACAGATCATGACCTGAGCTGAAATCAAGAGTCAGATGCCCCACAGAATGAGCCACCCAGGTGCCCCAAGAATCCATGTGATCTTCTTGAAGCAAAAAATTATGTTTCGCATAAAATAAATACATTGGATATAATTACTTTTAGAGACTGCAGGAAAAAATCAATAAACATGGGTGCTTAACAATAGTAACTGTTCAAAACACAAAGCACAAGAATGTATGATTTGTGGTACAAATTTAAGCAGTCTATTTTACATATAATTAGAGTCCTGAAAGAGAAAGGGAAAAATATTTGAAGAAATAGCCAGCAGTTTGGCAATCTGATAAAAACTAAACCCAGGTATTCAAGATACTCAAGGAACATCAAGCCCTAATAACATGAGGAAAGCTGTACCAAGGAGTATCTTAATTACATAGCTCTAAATCAGTTACAAATATAAAATATTAAAGGCGTCCCGAGGAAAAATATACATATGTAAAGAGAAAGATAAGGATGAAAGCAGATTTTTTTGTCAGATCAAAGCACGTGAGAAGATGGTTGATTAACATCTTGAAAGTACTGAGCAGAAAGTTGTCAACTGCAAATTTGATGAGTAGAGAAAGGGTCTTCTAGAAATGAAGGCAAAATAAACACTGTTTTTCCAAAATGCAACCTGAGAGAATTGATGTACGAGATCTGTACGATAAGAACCGTTAAAAATGGTCCTTCAGAGTTCTGAATAACCAGTGGGTTATTCAACAAAGAACTCAAAGAGGAAATTAAAAAACACATGGATACGGATGAAAAATGAAAATACAACAGTCCAAAATAGGGACTCAGTGAAAGAAGTTCTAAGAGGGAAATGTAAATTGATATGGGCCTACTTCAAGACACAAGAGAAACCTCAAAAAATAAATATCTGACATTACATATAAGGGAACTAGGAAAAGTAAAACAAAAAAAGGCCAAGTTGATGGAAGGAAACAATAAAGTTCAGAGAAGAGATAAATAGAGACAAAAATAGAAGAGCAATGAAACCAACAACTGATTCATTTATAAACATTTAGCCAAACTCATCAAGAGAGAGACAAGACACAAAATCAGAACTGAAAGGGAAAGAACAACCAATACCACAGAAATACAAAGGATTATAAAAGCCCTTATAAGAAGCATATGAAAAAATTTATGCCAACATATTAGATCACCTAGGAGAAGTGGATAAAGTCCTAGAAATACATAATATTTCAAAACTAAATCAGAAAGAATAGAAAATTTGAATAAACCAATTACTAGTAATCTAATTCAATCAGCAACCAAAAGCTCCCATAATACAAAATTTTAGAACCAGATGGAGTCACAGGTCTATTCTACCAAACACTTATAGAAGAGTTAATACTTATTCTCCTCAAACTATTCCAAAAAATGTAAGAGGAAGGGAAGCTTCCAAATTCATTCTATGAGGTCAGCATTACCCTGATACCAAACCCAAAAATTCTACAAAAAGAAAATACACATGATGAACATAGATACAAAAATCCTCAACAACATATTACCAAAAAACATTCAACAATACATTAGAAGGGTCGCTCACAATCATGTGGGATTTACTCTGGAAATACAAGGATGGTTTTGTAATTTACAAGTCCATCAACCTGATAAACTCTATTAACAAAATGAAGGATAAAACTTACTTGATTACCTTAATAGATGGAGATAAAGCATTTGATGAAATACTTGATCCATTTATGGTGAAATCTGCTCCACGTATGATAAAAACTCTCAAAGAAGCAGGTGTAGAGGTTGTATACCTCATCATAATAAAGACCACAGATGAAAAACCCACAGTGAACATCATACTCAATGGTTAGAACTGAGAGTTTTTCCTCCAAAATCCCAAACAAGGAAAAGAGGTTTACTTTTATCACTTACATTCAATATGGTACTGTGTGTCCTAGCTGCAGCAACCCCAGAAACAAATAGAAGACATCCAAATTGGTAAGGAAGAATTTAAACCACCACTGTTTGCAGATGACACATTACATTAAAAAACTCTAAAGTGTCAATTAGAAGTAAAAAAATGAATTCACTAAAGTTGCAAGATACACAATTAATACATAGAAACCGAGTTTCTTTACACTAATAATGAAGCAGCAGAAAGAGAAATTCAGAAAACAATTCCATTTACAACTGCACCAAAAAGATTACATGCCAAAGAATAAAGAAAGTGAATATGACATAAACGTAAAATGATTTCATGTTTGTGGATGGGAAGATCAATGTTTGTTAACATGTTCATACTGCCCAGAAAATCAACAGATTCGATGCAATCTCTATCCAAATACCAACAGAATTTTTCACAGAAGTAGAACAAGTAATGTGAAAATTTGTATGAAGTCACACACACACGCACGCACACAGAACCTTAATAGTCAAGGCGATCCTGAGAAATAGGAACAAAGCTAGAGATGTCTCAATCCCAGATTTCAAAAGGTACTAAGAGACTGTAGTAATCAAATCAGTCTGATCTTGGCACAAAAGCAGATACACAGAGAAAAAGGACAGAATAGGGAGGCCAGGAAAAAACACACATGCTTATATGGTCAATTAATCTATGACAAAGGAAGCGAACAAAAAAAAATGAGGAAAAGATAAATTTCACTGAAAAAACTGGACAATTACATGCAAAGTAAACTCAAAATGGGCTAAAGACCTAAATTTGAAGCCTAAAACCTTACAACTTCTAGGATAAAACATAGGCAGGAATGTATTTGACATCAGTCTTAGCAATATTTCTCCAGATAGGTTTCCTCAGGCAACAGAAACAAAAGTAAAAATAAATACTGGGACTACAGCAATATAAACATTTTTGCATAGTGAAAAAACCAGCAACAAAATGAAAAGGCAACCCTGTGAGTAGGAGAGGGTATTTTCACATAATCCATCTGATTAGGAGGTAATATCTGAAATAAAGAACTTATACCAAAAAGCCCTAAAAAAAGAGAAATAATCTGATTAAAAATGACCTGATAGACATTTTTCCAAAGAAGAAATATATATGGCAAACAGACACATGAAATGATGTGTTACCACATCATCAGAGAAATGTACATCAAAACCACAAGGAGATATTACACTTACCAGAATGGCTAGAGTAAAAAAGACAAGAAATAACAAGTCCTGGCAAGGATGTGGAGAAAAAGGAACCTTCCTGCACTGCTGGTGGGAATGCAAACTGGTGCAGCCATTAGTGAACACAGGATGGAGAGTCCTTAAAAAATTAAAAATAGAAATATCATATGATCCACTACTGAGTAGTTACTCAGAGAAAAGGAAAATACTAATTTGAAAAGATCTGTGCATCCCTATTTTTTTTTTTGCTGCAATTATGTACAATAGCCATGACAGGGAAGCAATCCAAGTATTCATCAATAGATGAATAAAGATGTGGAACATACACATTCTCTCTCTCACACACACAGGAATATTACTCAGCAATTAAAAATAATGAGGTCTGGGCATTTGTGACCACTAAATGAAATAAGACTTTGAAAAAGGCAAATGTCATATGATTTCACTTTTATATAGACTCTAGAAAGCAAAACAAAGGAATAAATGAACAAACAAAAAGCAGAAACAGACCCATAAATACAGAGAACAAACTTAGGGTTCCCAGAACGGAGTAAGGTTGGGGGATGGGCAAAATGAGTGAAGGGCAATGTAAGGTACAGCTTTCCAGTTATGGGAATGTTAACTCATGGGGATAAAAGCTACAGCATAGGGAATACAGTCAATGGTATTGTAATGGCACTGCATGGTGACAGGTTAGCTATACCTAGGTGAATACAGCATAAATTACAGAGTTATCAAAACATGCTGTATACTTAAAATTAATGTAAAATTGTGTATTCACTGTATTTCAATAAAAAAGTACTTTCTAAGATGGAAAAAATGATATTCAATATAAACATGAATCCACACAAAGGAAGGGAAAGCACTAGACAGGGTAAATACATGGGTAAAAATGACATTTTTTGGCATCATTTAAAATTTGTTAAGACAGGGGTGCCTGGGTGGCTCATTCGGCTAAGCATCTGACTTTGGCTCAGGTCATGATCTTACAGTCCGTGAGTTCGAGCCCTGTGTCAGGGCTCTGTGCTGACAGCTCGGAGTCTGGAGCCTGCTTCAGATTCTGTGTCTCCCTCTCTCTCTCTGCTCCCCCCCGCCCCCCCCCACTCATGCTCTGTCTCAAAAATAAACATTAAAAAAATGTTAAAAAATTTGTTAACACGTTACTGACTCTTTAATAACAAGAGTGATACAACCTGGTGTTTATATAGTATTTGGAAGTTGTATAACAAAAATGAAACAAAATTTCTAAGTTGGTATATCCATTTTAAGTTATATTGTGATATATTAAATATTTTTACTGTAACTAAAATAACCCTAAAATTTCAACAATAAAAATTGCTGTCCATATGTCAACAAAACTCATAAAGTGGATCATTAAAAAATTATACTAGATCTTGGGACACCTAGGTGGCTCAACTGGTTAAGTATACGACTCTCTATTTCAGTTCAGGTCATGATGTCACAGTTCGTGAGATGGAGCCCCACATCGGGCTCTGAGCTGACAGCACAGAGCCTATTTGGGATTCTCTCCCCCTCTTTGCCCCTCCCTGACTTGTGTCCATGTTCTCTCTCTTTAAAAAAATAAATAAACTTAAAAAAAATTCTATTAGATCTGAACAAAGGAGAAAAGAGACAAAAAAGGTAGCAAAGAACAGATTGAACCAGTACAACACAAATAGAAAGTTGTATGGTTAAACGTAACCTTAATAATAATGACATTATGTGGAAATGGTCTAAACACCACCATTAAAGAGAAACCATTACAGGACTGTATAAAAAATGAGAACCATATGACGCCTACAAGAAACGTACTGTAAACATAAAGAAACGGGGTAAAGTAAAAGGGTAGTAAAATACATATGATATTAACACTAATCAAACCAAAGCTGGTAACAGACAAAGTTGGTTTCAAAGCAAAAGATATTGACAGGGCTAAATAAGGTGATTTCATAATGATACATTGGCTAATTAATTTAAAAAGTACATAAAAATGCTAAATATTTTTGCACTTGATAGAAAGTACTTAACGAGTAACTCAAAACCTAGTTGTTTGAGATGAATAAAATTCGTAACACTCTAAACTGTTCAGGATAAAAAAGAAAAGTCACAAATTAAGCAGTATCAGGATGAGACACATGATGTTACATGACATAATCTATAAATATTTATTTACTTAAAAGTTTTTAACATTTATTCATTTTTGAGAGAGAGAGAGAGCATGAGCAGGGGAGGGGCAGAGAGAGAGGGAGACACAGAATCTGAAGCAGGCTCCAGGCTCTGAGCTGTCAGCACAGAGCCTGATGCAGGGCTCGAACCCACGAACTATGAGATCATGACCTGAGCCAAAGTCAGATGCTCCCCAATCTATAATTATTTCAAGGAAAATCATAATATTATGAACAAGTTTATGCCATTTTGTCAAGAAGTTAGCTGACATGGACATAGTTCATGAAAGACACAGAGTATTGAAATATATTCATGAAAAAATGAATCAACTGAAATGGGAAAAAACATCAAAAAACAAACTATCGGGGCGCCTGGGTGGCGCAGTCGGTTAAGCGTCCGACTTCAGCCAGGTCACGATCTCACGGTCCGTGAGTTTGAGCCCCGCGTCAGGCTCTGGGCTGATGGCTCAGAGCCTGGAGCCTGTTTCCGATTCTGTGTCTCCCTCTCTATCTGCCCCTCCCCCATTCATGCTCTGTCTCTCTCTCTGTCCCAAAAATAAATAAACGTTGAAAAAAAAAAATTAAAAAAAAAACAAACTATCAAAGTATTCTCAAAAAGAAGTAGATAACTTGAATAGACCTATTCTTAAAAAAAAATTAATTTGTAGTTTTAAAACTGCCAACAAATTAAACCCTAGAGCTAAATGGCTTCACTGAGGAATCACACTGAACATTGAAAGAAGAAATAATGCCATATGTATAAAAACTTCCTCAGAAAACTGAAAAAGGTGAATGTTTTCAAAATAATTTTGTGAAATTAGCATTTTAGTGATACCAATACTAACTAAAGAATGACAATAGAATATAAAACAACATCAAGACCATATTCTTCATAAATATAGATGCAAAAATTCTAAATGGAAATTAACAAAGCTAATTCAACAATATTAAAAAGATAGTAATACATCATGACTACATGAAGTTTACCCCGAGATTGCAAAGTTGGTTTAACTTTGTAATGTCAGTGAAGTAATTCATAATATTAATAAACTAAAAAATCCTATTATCTCAGTTGATGCATGACAAAATGTGTTTTACATAATCCAAAATACATTCTTCTTATGAAACTAAGAACAGAAGGGAACTACCTCTACAAAACAAACAGCTAATAATATTCTTAATGCCAAAGAGATGTATGCTCTCCCTAAAAAAAAAAATCAGGAAAAATGTCAAGGTGTTGGCTCTTAGCACTTTTATTTCCACATTACAAGGAAGATTTAGGCATGGAAATAAAAGAGTAAGAATTAAAAGGCATCCACATGGGAAAGGAAGAAGTAAAAATATCTTTATTCATCGATGATGTGAAGATCTATGCAGAAAATTTGATGAATCTACAAAATTACTACTAGAAGTTAATAAGCTAGTCTATCAACATTGTGTATTATAAATTATGATATGAAATCATTGTATTTCTATACAAAAGCAATGGAAAATGAAATTTTACAATACCATTTAAAACTATATACAATTAAGAAATCTATAAGGGTACACCCAACAAAAAATGTGATAAACATGAGTTAACTTTTCACATATTTTATCTCTTAGCTATTTTGTAGTCCTCAGAGTATATGTCTATGATTTAGAAGATTCGATGTTGTTGATAGGAATTTTGTAAAAATTTATGAATAGATTTAACAAAATCTTAGCTTAGGCAGTTTGTAGATATTAACTAAGCCACTTTGTAGATATTTACATATACTAGGACAATTCTGTATCCCTAGTTCTCCCCCCTGCAAAAAAAAAAAAAACTTTCATACCTCACATCATATTAAAAATTAAATTATAATGGATTATAGACCTGATATAAAGTTAAAATTATAAAACTTCTAGAAGAAAACATTTTCTAACCATTATACCAAAAGTATGATTCATAAATGAAAAAAATCTATAAACTGGATATCATCAAAATTAAAAACTTCCCCTCTTCAAAAGACAGTGTTATGCACACAAATATAAACATTCTCAAATGTTATGTTTGCTGATACAAATATGAAATGAATGACAGAAATAATACAAGGAATGAATGGGAGGAATTATGATTACTTGTAATTATAAGGTACTTGCCTTACCTGTGAAGTGTTAGAGTATTATTTAAAAGTAGACATGGATTAGTCACACATACTGCAAACGCTAAGCAATCACTAAAAAAATTTAGAACAAAAACCCCAAAACAATTGTGACAATATGCTCAAAAAAGGAAAGAACGTGGAATCATAAAATGTTCTATTAAAACCAGGAAAAGGACAGTACAAGAAAACAAACGTAGAGGCCAATACCCCTGATGAACACAGATGCAAAAATCCTCAACAAAATGTTAACACGATAAATTTAGAATTCAGTAATACATTAGAGAGAACACACAGTATGAACAAGTAGGATTCATTCCATGGGTGTAAGAATGTTTCCACATCTGTCAGTCTATCCGTGTGAAATGCCACATTAACACAATGAAAGGCTAAAATCTTATGTTCGTCCCAGTAAATGTACGAAAGCCATTTTGAAAGTTACACATTGATTTATGATAAAAACTCTCAACAAAGTGGATTTGGAAAGAACATACTTCAACATATTAAAGGTCGTATATCACAAACCCACAGCTAATATCATACTTGATGGTGAAAAGCTAAAAGCATTTGCTCTACGATTAGGAAGAAGACAAGGATCCCATGCTACCCACTTTTATTCAACATAGTGTTGGTAACCCTAGCTGGAGCAACTAGCGAATCAGAAATGGAGAAGTATAAAACTGTCATTATTTGGAGGTGACATATATAAAAAACCCTAAAGACTCTGCCAACACCACTGTGAGAGCTAATAGATGAATTCAATAAAGTGGCAGGATAAGGAATTAATGTATAAAAATCTGTTGGATTTCTGGGCACTAATAACGAGTATAAAGAGAAATTAAGGAAGCAATCCCATTTATCGTTGCATCAGAAAGAATAAAATATCCAGAAATAAATTGAACAAAGGAGGTAAAAGAACTGAACACTGAAAACTCTAAGACAATGACATAAGAAATTGAAGAAGACATAAAACATAAAACTCCTAGAAGGCAACAGGGAAAAAAACCTGGAAGGCCTTGTGTATCGTGATGACGTGTTTGGATACAACACCAAAGGCACTAGCCATGAAAGACGTAACTGATAAGCAGGATATCATTAAAGTTAAAAACATCTACTCCATGAAAGACAATGTGAAAAGAATGACAAGACATTCCACTGAATGAGAAAAAAGATACTTGCAAATGACACATCTGATACGGGAGTGTTCTTCAATTATAAAAAGAAACCTTAAAACTCAAGAGTAAGAAAACCTAATCAGAAAACGAGCCAAAGACTTAAACGGATGCTTGACCAAAGAAGATATACGGATGGCAAATAAGCACATATCAAGATGGTCCACATCTTACATCATCGGGGAAAGGCAAATTAAAACAGCAGTGAGGGGGGCACCTGGGTGGTTTATGGAGTTAAGCGTCTGACTTCAGCTCAGCTCATGATCTCGCGATTCTTGAGTTCAAGTCCCGCATCAGGCTCTATGCTGGCAGACCAGAGCCTGGAGCCCGCTTCAGATTCTGTGTATGTCTCTTTCTCTGCCCCTCCCCTGCTCATGCTATCTCTCTCTGTCTCTGTCTCTCTCAAAAAATTAAATAAACCTTAAAAAAACAAAAACAAAAACAAAACCCCAGTGAGGTACCACCAGCCACCTATTAGACTGGTCAAAATCTAGAACACAACACCAAGTGCAGGGGTGAGGAGAAACAACAGGAACTGTCATTTGTCACTGGTTAAAATGCACAACGATACGGATACTTTAGAAAACATTTTGGTAGTTTGTTAAAATACAAAACACATTCTTACCATGTAATCCAGCAATCATGTTGCTGCCTATTTATCCACGGGCAATGAACACTTACGTCCATACAATAACCTGTACAGGGATGTTTTTAATAGCTTTACTCATAATTGCAAAAACTTGGGAGCATCCCAGATATCTTTCAGTAATTCAATTTATAAACAAACTGTGGTATCTCTCGACAATGGAATAGAATTCAGTGGTAAATAAAACAGAGCGATCAAGGCACAAAAAGAGGGAGGAAACTTAAATACAAGTTACTAAATGAAAGCCCAATCCAAAAAGGCTCTATACTACATGATTATCAGTGTATGGCATTGTGAAAAAGGCAAAAGTTTGGAGACAGGAAAAAAAAAATCATTGGTTGCCTGCGATTGGGGAGGTGGGAGAGCGAATAGGTCAAGCATGGTGAAATTTTAAGGCAGTGAAATCACTCCATATGATGATATAATGGTGAATACATGTCATTATACATTTATCCAAACCCACAGATGGCACAACACCAAGAGTGATTTTATGGTAAACTATACACCTTGGGTACAATGATGTGTCAATGTAGGTTCATCAGTTATATCAAAGCACTTTGGCATAGGATTTTGATAATAGGAGAGATTCATAAAATGAGGGCGGCAAGTACACAGAAAAATCTCTGTCCTTTCAACTCAGGTTTGCTGTCAACCTAAAACTGCTCTAAAATTAAAGTCTACTGAAAATAAAAAAAAGAAATAATAAATGAGAGCACCTGAAAGGATGGGTTTGTCACTTATATCGAGAAAACAGAGCAGATATTGGTGTGGAAATCAAGCATCCTATTAGGACATTTCAGAGTGGAAAAGGCTGCAGAGAGGAGTTAAGATTTTGGAGCAGCACGGAGACCCTGAGCTCGTCTCGTCCCTGAATCGCCGCTAGATCAGCACCAAACCCATTTTGAACACCTAGGAAACTGACCTGAGGATGAACACAACAATCTGCATAACGTGAGCCACAGGACTTGCAGGCAATCGGTGGGGAGAGGGGAACTGGGGGCGGGGGGGGGGGGGGGGGGGAGAAAAGCCGCAGAGAGTAAGGAGCTGTTTTGGCAGACAGACGACAGCAAAAGGGAAAGAAGGAGAATGCAGTGTAAGAGGACTGTGCAAGAAAGGCGTTCCCCCGAAAGAGGCCGGAGAGGAAGAGTGAAAACCCCCACAGGAGAGTGTGAGAAGTCTATTCCCCAAAACCACGGACAGGAAGAGAGGAGAGGGTTTCAATACTAATCAGTGGAGCCCAGAGCCTGAAGTTCTGGAGCTCAGTGCCTGGCGGTGCCCTGTGGGGAAGTGGGGAGAATCCCCAGAGGCAGACACTGTGTGCCAGGCAGGGAGAAGTGGTTCCCCTGCCAGGAGGGCATTGGGTAGAGGCCGTATGGCCTCCCCACACGCAAAGGTCCAGCAGACCCTAAAGAGCAGCCATGTTTTCTGGTGATGGGACAAACACGCCATAATGAAACCTTGTGCCAGCTATGTGTTGTGGTTTGCCAGAATCTCTGAACCTCTGCTGCTGGGCGATCACACAAAATGTTTTCTGGGGCAAGCCAGAAACTGGCCATTGCTCAGCGAGACCCTTCCCCGTAGAGCTGGTGCAGGTCCTAGTCACAGGGTTATTACTGAAGCATGGGGTTTTTATTTTTATTTATTTCTTCAGAGAGACAGAGTGTGAGTGGGGGGGGTGCAGAGAGAGAGGGAGACACAGAATCTGAAGCAGGCTCCGAGCTGTCAGCACAGAGCCCCACGTGAGGCTTGAACTCAGGAACTGAGAGATCATGACCTGAGCCTAAGTGGAACGCTTAACTGACTGAGCCACTCAGGTGCCGCTGAAGCATGGGGTTTTGAAACACAACCTCATCTGAGATCAATGGAACAGACTAGAGAACCCAGAAATGGACCCACAAACATATGGCCAACTAATCTTTGACAAAGTAGGAAAGAGTATTCAATGGAAAAAAGACAGTATCTTCAACAAATTGCATTGGGATAACTGGACAGTGACATGCAGAAGAATGAACCTGGACCACTTTCTTACATGATACACAAAAAGAAACTCAAAATGGATGAAAGCCCTAAACATAAGACAGGAAGCCATCAAAATCCTAGAAAAGAAAGCAGGCAAAAATCTCTTTGACCTCGGCCATAGCAAGTTCTTACTTGACATATCACCAGAGGCAAGGGAAAGAAAAGGAAAAATGAACTATTTGGACCTCGTCAAAATAAAAATCTTCTGCACAGTGAAGGAAACAATTAGCAAAACTAAAAGGCAAGTGACGGAATGGGAGAAGATATCTGCAAATGACATACCTGATAAAGGGTTAGTATCCAAAGTCTATAAAGAATTTATCAAGCTCAATAACCCCACCCCCCAAAAAAAGTAATCCAGTGAAGAAAGAGGCAAAAGACAGGAATAGACACTTTTCCAAAGACATCCAGATGGCTAACAGACATATGAAAAGATGCTCAACATCACTCATCGTCAGGGAAATACAAATCAAAACCACAATGAGATACCACCTCACACCTGTCAGAATAGCTAACATGAACAACTCAGGCAACAACAGATGTTGGCAAGGATGCAGAGAAAGATCTCTTTTGCATTGTTGGTGGGAATGCAAGCTGGTGAAGCCACTCTGGAAAACAGTATGGAGGTTCCTCAAAAATTAAAAACAGAACTACCCTACAACCCAGCAAGTGCACTACTCAGTATTTATTCAAAGGATACAGGAGTGCTGATTCAAAGGGACACAGGCACCCCAATGTTGATAGCAGCACTATTGACAATAGCCAAGTTATGGAAACAGCCAAATGTCCACTGGTTGATGAATGGTTAAAGAAGATGTTATATATATATATAATATATATATATTATATATATATATATATACATATACACATACACACACAATGGAATATTACTCAGCTATCAAAAGAATGAAATCTTGCCATTTGCAACAACATGGATAGAACTAGAGTGTATTATGCTAAGTGAAATTAGTCGGAGAAAGACAAATATCATATGACTTCACTCACACGTGGAATTAAGATACAAAATAGATGACCAAAAAGGAAGGGAAGCAAAAATAATATAAAAACAGGGAGACAGACCATAAGAGACTCTGAAAGACAGAGAACAAACTGAGGGTTGCTTGTTGGACGTTGGGTGGGGGGAGGGGCTGAAGGGGTGACTGACATGGAGGAGGACACTTGTTGCGATAAACACTGGGTATTATATGTAAGTGATGAACCAGTGAATTCTGTTCCTGAAATTATTATTACACTATATGTTTATACTATATGTTAACTAACTTGGATTTAAATTAAAAAAAATAATTTTAAAAAAGAGTAGAAAAGGCTGTTGTCACTGAAATAAATTGATATGAGACAATTATGATTGCCAAGTTACAACTGAAAGTCCTGAAGATTAATAACCAAATGCATTTACATGAATATTGCTTACAGAATATTTGCCCTATATTTTCATACATATTTTTCATAAAAATGAAATAGATAAAACTTGACCATGACCATGTGTGTTACCATTCAAATAGATAAATATTACTGAGCTTAGAGTATTAGAATAACTTCATCAAATACAGACTTAGGGGTGCGTGGGTGGTTCAGCTGGTTGAGCGTCAGACTCTTGATTTTGGCTCAGGTCATGGTCCCAGGGTCATGGGATCAAGCCCCATGTCAGGCTCCATGCTGAGCTTAGGGCATGATTAAGATTCTCTCCCTCTACCCCTCTCCTCTCTCTCCATATAGATAGATTTGTTCATCTGTTTGGTATTTTATATATATATATATATATATATATATATATATATATATGTGTGTGTGTGTGTGTGTGTGTGTGTGTGTGTATCATATATATAGAGAGACAGAGACTTAATAATTTAGTCTTATAATTAAGTTTATTTATTTTATTTCAATAGAGATGCAGAGACAGAGGGAACAGGAATCCTAAGCAGGTTCTGTACTGTTAGTACAGAGCTTGATACAGAGCTTAATTCCACAAACTGTGAAATGACCTGAGCCGAAATCAAGAGTGAGACGCTTAACCGAAAGAGCCACCCAGGTTCCTCAAGTCTTAGAATATTTTTTTTAAATGTTCAGAAAATAAGCATATATTGTCCAAGAAAACAAAACAGTTTTCTAAGTGCTGTTGCCAATACTACCCATGTATTCACACTATAATGCAAAAAATTTAAATTGGTAATTTGTCACACAACTTAGACTGTTCATTAAGTTGGTTTAGTGGATTGAATCATTGATTTTACTGCTATTCACCAATGTTTTCAGGTCCCTGCCATTTCTGGATGTCTATTTATATATATCTATATCTATCAATATTCTTATGTGTGTACACTTTGCAAATTCACTGACCTTGGAATACAAGAGTATAAGTGCTGGTGGAAATAGTATTTCTGTTTTCAACCTAAATTGCATTCCAAGTCCAGTAGTATTTATTACATTACTGATAATGGTAACTATCCAGTAGCTACTCTACTGGATAACTGGATTTCTTGCAAAAAAACCTGACAAAGGTTTACAAGGTGCAATCACAAAAACATAATTTAGCAACTGACAATCAGGCTTTAAAAATGAGTTTACTTTTAAGAACTACCACGATATGGTTACTTCTAATGGAAAATGTTTAGAAACCATTAAATATTTTTTTGAAATTTAGTTTTACGACTCACTTATTGGCTATCATTATGCTTATTTGCATTTTAATACAGTTAGATTTTTTTGTTCAGTGGAAATCCTGAAGAACCATGAACTGTATGTATATAGGAATATCTTTTTTTTTTTTTTTTTTTTTTTTTTTTTTATTAAAGAAGAGGTTTTAATTAACATTAACCTACTTCTCTTCTCTAATTTGGAAGATTACATTTTAATTTTTAATTCTCCTGTTGTTTAACTTTGTTTTTTTTTTTTTTTTTTTTTTTTTTTTTTTTTTCTGAAATTTATTGACAAATTGGTTTCCATACAACATAGGAATATCTTTAAAGAAGGGATGCGTATTTAGTATATTCATATATATAACATCTCGCATGGACACATATAAAGCAAATTACATTTTGGTTTAATTATCATTGTTAATAATTGGGAATATTATTGATTCAAATTATAGTAATATATGAACAAACAGTATTTGCAATTATTTGACTGACTTGGAACAACACGTATTACTGCCAATTCGCAATACTTGTAGCCAAATTACAGGTATTCTATTTCATCAGATGGTTTAGAATAAAAAATAGTCCTTTTAAAATTCAGAAAGTCCTTAGAATATCTTCAAATGTATACCAAAATCACAAAAGTAAAAAAAAAAAAAAAACACCTAAGGGCGCCCGGGTGGCTCAGTCGGTTAAGCGTCCGACTTCGGCTCAGGTCATGGTCTCGCGGTACGAGCCTCGCATCGGGCTCTGTGCTGACAGCTCAGAGCCTGGAGCCTGTTTCAGATTCTGTGTCTCCCTCTCTCTCTGCCCCTCCCCGACTTGTGCTGTGTCTCCCTCTGTCTCAAAAATAAATAAACATTAAGAAAAAAAATTTGAAATATAAAACACCTAAATAAACTTAAGAAATGAATGTATGGATTAGTGAGTTAAATGTCAATACCAGGTGCTGAGTCGTTTATACAATTATATGAGAAAAGTTTAAATGAATACTGTATAATATGGTCCAGCAACACATAAAAGATGTCTAACTGACTATAGAACATGTAAATCTTATGTTAAACTTAAAATGAACCAATAGAAAAAGTGGTGGCATAATAATATGCCTCCATACCACCACACACATAAACATCAATCTGAACAACTATTCTGCACACAGAACCAAAGATCCAGATCAGGGCTTATATGGGTGAAGCATATGCAGGAAGTACAGAAATAAAAAAAAAAAAAGATACATTCAGGAGGGTAGTAGAAGAGCACTCCAGTTGGTCTTAAGGGTAAAGTTGCTTCAAGATAACACACTCCTCACCTGCTGACCTAAGACCCCCGATCTGTAACAGAATGAAATTACTTTCTTTGAGATTTGCAGACCACTGACCTTGAGGACTGAAATACCGGAATTTTCCTGGCCACAGAATTCAGCAAGTCTCTTTGAAGCTGCCTCAGATTTTGGATTAGCTTCACAATTTTTTAGCACAATGTGTTTATTTTTTAGGTTACACAAATGGTTTTGGGGATCGGTAGACCTTGCCCTTTTTGGCAGAAATAACAGAGTACTCCTGCACACCAAAAAGCAAGAACCAGACCCCCTCCACAACCTCCTCCCACTGAGATAATGTTTGTAGCTGGCAACATCAGGTCTACACATTAAGAAATGTTGCAGGCCACTGCACTCTCTTTGCTGATTACCCTAAAACCCTTTAAAAACCCTTGGGCCAGACTTAGAAACGTTGGAGTGGGCTTTTGAACAAGAATCCACCTTCTCCCCAGGTTGCCAGCCTCCTGAATAAAGCTCAAGTTCCTTTCCAGTCAAAACTCATCTCTTGAGTATTGGCCTCTCAAGCAAGGGACAGCCAAACTTGGGTTTGGTAACAGTAGGAAGAATAGATTCACATATCCCCCATTACACATCCTACAAGTCTAAGTAGCCTATCACAGAGAAAAAGAATGAAAGAGACATTCCCTCATGAGAAATGGATGGTAAAGTGACTCATCTCAGGGAAGACTCCAGAATCCGCCTTTCCCAATACCAGGCTTACACATGTCTCTCTGGGTCACTCTCTGTAGGCTCTGGGGGACCCAGGCATATCCATCCCATGGTCCAAAGTAGCTTCCTTGGTAGGGTTCCAGCCAGAAAAAATTAACATGGCATTAATAAGTCTTTACCTATTAAAAATTACTTTAAATGTAAAAGGACTAAATTCTCCAATCAAGAGACACTGTGGCTAAATGGATTAAAAAATAACTTAGTTATATGCTGCCTACAAGTGACTTGCCTTAGCTTTAAGGACACACCTAGGCTCAAAGTGAATATAGGGGAGAAAGACATTCTATGCAACTGGAAATGAAAAGAAAACAGAGGTAGGTATACTTATAAGAAAAATAGATATTAAGTTGAAAATTGTAACAAAAAACAATTTTTCAATAAACAGGCCAATTTATCAATAGGCTATAATAATCATAAATATTCATCCATTCTGGAGCATGTAAATACACTAAGCAAATACTAATATATCTCTAGGGAGAAACATAATACATTAACAGTAAGGGACTTGAATACCCCACTTTAAACAAAGGTTATATCATCCAGACAGAAAATCAGTATGGATACACAGGACTTGAACTATACCAAATGGACCTAAACACATTCAGATAATTGTACCCAACAGTAGCAAAATACATATCCTTTTCAAGCATGCACAGAGCATTTTCCATGATATACCATATGTTAAATCATAAAACACATCTTGGCAAATGTAAGAAGACTGAAATTATACCAGTTGCCTTTTCTGACCACAATGTTATGAAAAGTGAAATCAATAATAGGAAAAAAAAGGAAAATTCACAAATGTATGGAAATAAAACAAGAAGCTCCTGAGCAATGAATCCAAGAAATAAAAACAGAAATAAAAAATACTTGAAACAAGTGAAAATGGAACGGAATATATCAAAATTACTGTGGTGTAGACTAACAGTTCTAAAAGAGAAATTAATCCCTACCTTAAAAGAAAAGAAAACTCTTGAATAAACACCCTACACTTACACCTCAAGGAGTAAGAAAAAGAAGAACTTAAGTCCGAGGTTAGTAGAAGAAAAAAACATGAAAAAATCAGAGCAAAAGTAAATAGAGATTAAAAAGTTAATAGGAAAGATCATTACGAGTAAAAGGTATTTTTTTTTAATATATAAAAAGGTTGACAAATCCTTAACTAGACTAAGAAAAAGAAGAATCAGAAGTGAAAGGGGTGCCTGGGGGCTCAGTCAGTTAAGTGACCTACTTCAGCTCAGGTCATGATCTTGCGGTTTGTGAGTTTGAGCCCCACATTAGGCTCTGTGCTCATGGCTTGTTCAGAGCCTGCAGCCTGCTTCAGATTCTGTGTCTCCCTCTCTCTGCCCCTCCCATGTGTGCACTGTCTCTCAAAAATAAACATTAAAAAAATTTAGAAGTCAAAAAGTAGACATTACTCCTAGTAACACAGAAACACAAGGACAATATACTACTATAAACAATTTTAACTTAAAATTCTTAGAAACATAGAATCTACCAAGACTGAATCATCAAGAGACAGAAAATCTGAACAGACCAATGATGAATGACAGGATTGAAACAGTAATGGAAAGCTTTCCAACATAGAATACACCAGGAGCAGATGACTTCATAGGTGAATTCTACCAAACATTAAAAAAAAAATTAATACCAGTCCTTCTCAAACTCTTCTTAAAAATAGGAGGTAATACTCCAAAACTAAACTTTACTTTGTGAGGCCAGCATTACCCTCATACCAAAGCCACATTAGGACACTGTAAGAAAATTACAGGTGAATATCCCTACAGATAAATATATACGCAAAAATTCTCAACAAAATACTAGCAAACCAAATTCTACAGTACATAAAAGGATCATACACCCTGATCAAATGGGATACCGGAGTAGATCAATATAGTGATGCAAAATACTAAATGTAGTAAATAAAATGGTAAAAATCTTGTGATCATCTCAAGAGATGGAAAAGAAGCATTTCAAAAGATTCAACATCCATGCATGTTAAAAACACTCAAGAAATTGGGTAAAAAAGGAATGCATGTCAACATAACAAAGGCCATATATAAAGAACTCAATGGTGTAAGATTGAAAACTTTCCTCCTAAGATCAGGAACAAGATGAAAGTACTCACTCTCCACTCCTATTCAGTATAGCACTGGAAGTCCTACCAGAGCAATCAGGCAAGGAAACTAAGTACAAGACATCCAGATTGGAAAGAGAGAAGTCAAACTATCTCTGTTTATGCAAGATAAGATCTCATACAGAGAAAATCCCTGAAGACTCTACCAAAAGACCGCTGGAACTAATCAACAAAGTAAAGTTGCAGGATATGAAATTCATATAAAAAGATTAGTTGTGTCTATACACTAACAAAAAAAAAACTATCTGAAAAAGAAACACAATTCCATTTACAATAGCATCAAAATATATAGGAATATCTTTAATCCGGGAGTGAAAGATATATACAACATCCTGCCATTTGTGAAGACATGAATGGAATTTGAGGAAATTTGTCTGAGAGAGACAAAATGTATGGTATCAGTCATATGTGGAATCTAAAAAAGCCAAATTCATAGAAACGGAGTAAAATGGTTACCAAGGGATGGGAGTGTGGAGGGGAAGGACAAATATTGTTTGAGGTCACAAACATATGAGTAGTAAAAAAAGCTCTTAGATCTCATGGGAAGTGTAGTAAATACAGAAAACAATGGTATTATAACCATTATTCAATGGTATTATAACAAACTTGCTAAGAGACTAGAACTTGATTATTCTAATCACTAAAAAGGAGTATAATAATGTAAGGTGATAGAGGTAATAATGTAAGGTAATGATTGTTGCTATGGCATTTATATCACAATATATAAATGTATCAAGTTAACATTTTGTAAACTTAAATTTATAATATGTCAAATATATTTCATTTACAAAATTTAAGACACTAATGAAAAAAATTGAAGACACAAATACATGAAAAGATATCCTGTTTCTGCATCAGAAACATTAATGGTGTTAAAATGTCCATACTACACAGAGCCATCTAAAGACTCAATGCAAGCCCTATCAAAATTCTAATGACATTTTTCGTAATAAGAGAAAAATGATCCTAAAATTTTTAACAACAAAAGACTCTGAATCACCAAAGGAATCTTGAGTAAGAACAAAGCTGGAGTCATTATACTTCCTGATTTCAAACTTTATTACAAAGCTGTTGTGATCAAAACAGTACAGTACTGACATAAGTATAGACACATAGAAGAGTAGAACAGAATCTAGAGCACAGAAGTAAGCCCTTGAATATATGGTTAACTAATATTTGACAAGGGAATCAAGTAGGATCAATGCAGGAAAGATAGTTTCTTGGATAAATGGTGTTGGGAAAACTAGACTATAACATGCAGAAGAATGAAACTTGACTCCTATCTTATACCACTCCCCAAAATTAACTTGAAATGGCTTAAATTATTATACTCAAGATCCCAAACTGTAAAACCACTGAAGGAAACACAGGGAAAATGTTTCTTAACATGGGTCTCGGCAATGATTATTTTGGATGTGACAACAAAATCACAAGCAACAAAAGCAAAAATGAACAAGTAGAACTATGTTGAATTACAAAGCTTTTGCAAAACAAAGAATCAGAAAAAAAGGCAATCGACAACATAGTAGAAAATACTTTCAAAACCATCGATCAGATAAGGAGTTAATATAAAAAATACAGAAATGATACACACAACTCAACAGCAAACAACCAAACAACCTAATTAAAAAGTGGGCAGAGGATGATAGACATTCTTCCAAGTAATACATACAGATGGCTAAGAGGTACATGAAAAGGTGTTCAACATTGCTCATAATCATCAGAGAAATGCCAATAAAAGCCATAATAAGATATTATTCCGCACCTGTTAGAATAGCTATTATCAAACAGACAAGAGACAACAAGTGTTGGTGGGGATGCGGGAAAAGGGGAACGCTTGTGCATTACTTTGGGAATATAAATTGGTATGGCCACCATGGAAAACAGTATGGAGTTTCCTCAAAAAAATAAAAAACAATTTTACCATATGATTTAGCAACTGCACTACTAGGTAATAGATAAAGAAAATGAAAACAGAATCTTGAAGAGGTATTTGTAGTTTCATGTTCACTGCAGTATCATGCACAACAGCCAAGATATCGAATTTACCTATATGTGTATCAAAAGATGACTGGATAAAGAAAAGGTAGTGTAGATACAAAACAATGGAATATTATCTAACCCTGTGAAAGAAGGAAATTCTGCCCTTTACGACAACATGGATGGACATTATACTAAGGGGAAAAAGTCAGGGAAGGACAGATACTTTTTTTTTTTTTACCATCAAACATAATTGACAGTTTAATTTCAGGTGTATGATATAATGATTCAGTAGGTCTATATATTTCTCAGTGCTTATCAAGAAAAGTACGCTTTTTATCCCCTTTTTCTATTTCCGCTTTGACCATACCCACCTCCCCTCCGGCAGCCACCATTTCTTTATACTTAAGAATCTTTTTTTGTCGTTGTTGATGTCTTTCTTTCTTCATTTGTTTTATTTCCTAAATTCCACATCTGAGTAAAATCATATGGCATTTGTCTATGACTATTTCAGTTAACATAATACTCGGTAGGTTCTTTATGTTGTCATTTATGTGCAGAATCTAAAAAAGCCAACCTCATACACACAGAGTAAAATGGTGGTTGCCAGGGGCTGTGGGTGGCAAAAATGAGAATGTGCTCAAAGTGCGTGCAAACTCCCAGCTATAATATCACTAAGTCTGGGGATCTAGTGTATAATATCATGACAATAATCAGCAATACTGTATTAGATACTTATAAGTTGTTAAGAGAATAAATCTGAAATATTACCATCCCTCCCCCATATTAAAGGTGAGAGGATGAAGATTATTGTGCTATTTACAATATATGCTTGTATCTAGTCACCAGACTATACACCTTAAACTTTACATATATTATGTGTTAATATTTCAACGAAGCTGAAGAAAAATGAACTTAAAAAATTTACGAAAAAGGAATGTAATTAAATCTAAAAGAAGTGATTTCAAGCAAGGGCAGGATAAAGATGAACTGTATGCAGTGGAAAATATTCACCAGTTAATACTCATGTCCTGCTGACTACATTGTGTATCATTTATTTACAGCAGAAAACTTTCCTCCTTATTTAGTTAACCTCTATTGTGTCTTAATTCTCAGTTAGGAATCATTGGGAATGAATGCATCCATCTTTCCAAGGAAATTGCCAATTACTTTATTTGAGCATGTTGCTGATTTGAACAAAACTAGAGTTCATTACTAAGGTAATTAGTGACAGCCTTAGAAATCATTCCTCTATTTTACTCGTATAACATTTAGGAGATTTTAATTTTTATTAAAACAGACCTTGGAATTTTATGGTATTAAATAATTTGACATTCCTCAATGAAACATTTTCTACATTTGTTGTGTCAAAGAACTATACAAACAACCTGGTAACTTGCAAATAATTAAACGTATTATTCCTTAAATACTTAGGTTTTAATTGACTGTACAAATCCTCTATTTAAAATAATTCTATAAGCAAAAATTCAGCAGGCAAAGTAATGTCATTGCTAATGTACCTAATACTGTATTCTCTTTGATAATAGTTTAGCACAATAATGGTGCAATTATATTTCTAAGCTGACATAGAGTGCACTCATTTTTTCTGAAAATCACACTGGGATTAATCATTTAATAAGCTCATAATAGCTTGGCTGATGGAATATTAAAAGTGTTGAATAATTTAATTTGAATGAATTCGTGGATTATATCACTCAGGAAAACTATTAACTATATATATAGGTCATTCGAAAATGCTACTGTTGAAGTTTCAGCAAGAATTGTTTTAAAAACATTTAGGATTGGAAAAGTCAGGGCTTGTGGTAAAGACAGCGATGGAATTCTTCATTCTTAGGATTTGCTCTGGTTAAGAAGGTTGAAAGATCTTTTTCGGGATTTTAAAAACGAGAAACCCAGATGTCTCTCCGCTTTGGTCAACCTAAAAGGTGTGGCATACGGTGCGAGAGAAGGAAGGGACACCGTTATAACAGTCCTATTTTGTGACGGATTATGACCCAACCATCGAGGATTCCTACATAAAGCAGTGTGTGATAGATGAGAGAGCGCCCAGCTAGATCTTCTGGATACGGCAGAACAAGAAGAGTTTGGAGCTCTGAGAGAACAGTATTTGAGAGCTGGCTAGGGTCTCCTGTTGGTCTTTTCAGCCACAGATAGAGGCAGTTTTGAAGAAATCTGTAAGTTTCAAAGACCGATTCTCAGAGTGAAGGATCGTGATGAGTTTCCAATGATTTTAACTGGTAATAAAGCAGATCTGGATCATCAAAGACAGGTAACACAGGAAGAAGGACAACAGTTAACACGACAGCTTAAGGTAACATACATGGAGGCGTCAGCAAAGATTGGGATGAATGTAGATCAAGCTTTCCATGAACGTGTCCGGGTTATAAGGAAATTTCGAGAGCAGGAATGTCCTCCTTCACCAAAACCAACACGGAAAGAAGAAGACAAGAAAGGCTGCCATTGTGTCATTTTCTAAGAATCCCTTGAATTTTAGCTACCAACTGCCAGGAAAGCCCTCATCGTTTCCTCTTCTCCTTATGGTTTACATCACATCGTGTTGGTACCTTTCTAGCCTTGGACAAATGATCACCGTGGCTAGTAGCCTTAGACCAAGAAGCTGGCTAATCCTTTCCGTGAAGCTAATCCTATGGTCATTTTGAGACACATTTAAAGGAAACACTAAGGCTGCTTCAAAGATTATCTGATTTCTTAAAAACAATGATCTATATACATAGACACATTCTTTTTTAAGGGCTTACATTTTAATAGGGATGAATCAGTTTTGGAACCTAAGCTGTTTACCAAGCTGAAGTCATAGGTTGTGAAATTAACTTGTAACTTCTGGAATGATATTGTCTATTGTTACTCTAAATAGAAACATAAGTTGTTTTTAAATGTGAATTTTTTGCCTATCTCTAAAAATTTTGATGTCAACTTTAGTTAACCTTAAGTACACTGAATTGAAGCCACAAAAGTGATACATCTCAGACCTTTACTGACGCTACAGCCTTTGTTTTCCAGTGGCCAAAATACCAAAATGCCTGTTATGTTTATAGATTAAAAACTGTGTATAAAGCCTTCATTACACCTCCATTCCTAAAGATGATAATAATGTTCTTTGTGGCAAAATATTTGGACTCATTCTGGATTTAGGCATTTCAACGTTCTTGGCTTTTTAAGTTAACTCTTCTCATAGCCATGTTGAGAGTAAAAATAAATAATTTCTGTCTGTCTGCCTTTGCAAGTATTTCTGGATATGGGATTAAAAAAAAACTAAAACTGTTTTTTTGTTTGTAATATAGAATACGGAATTGATCTTTCCGGGGTCAGAGATGATTAATGTTTTTGCTATGTAGTTTTATACATTATTTTCTTATCAAACTAGTTAACAAGTATTTTTATATGTTTGTAAGCAAATATGCTTTCACAGCATACCTTGTGTATATGTAAAGATAATTATTTAATTCTCACTGTTCACTTTTAACTGACAAAGAAAAAAAAACAGTGAAAACTATAGAAACTGTGGTAGAGGTGTCCTTGCCATCCCGGTCCTGGTCCTGGTGGCTCCCACCTTTGGCCAGTCACACACCTGCTTGAGAAACCTCCTCCGTAGACAACAACAGGGTGAGAATCTGAAGTCACTCGTGATGTGCCGTACTAGGTATTGACTGTTCTATCAAGTAGTAAGTGTAAAACTTCTCTTTGACGATTAGTATAACTGTGGATGGCTTCTGAGTTTTGTTTTTAATTTGGTGGATGTGTTTCAACAGTTCAGAAGTATGTTCCTGATGGTGAGATACTAAGTGGTATTGCACGGTTGTCACTTTATTGAATGTGTACAACAGCCCCGTGAAGTTGATAAAGCATACCCTTGTATAGCTTCAGGTGCTAGAATTAAAACTGATCTGTTATCACAAAAAATTTTTTTAAAATGAAAAATAAAAAATAAAAACATTTAGTATTTTTAACAATTATATATTCAGTATGATTTTTAAAATAACAAATATTTAAGTGGCTAGATCTCTGGGAGAGAAAAATATTTTGACTTATTCATAGATCCTTGACTAACTTAATGGTATTTTATAAACAATCATGTAAAGAAAATTACAGTCAATGATTACTTCATTTTATAAGGATGCTAGAAATATAATGCATATGAGGTATATAATGATAGCTGATATTTTGTAATAAAGATACTTTCCAAAAGGGTATTAAGTAATTTTTTGTAATTTTTCTCTCACTCAGAAAGTGGTATGAAAAACTTCTCCTTTATAAATATTAAAAGAAAATCAATTTTTTATGCTCATACAAGATTCTTTAGAAAATCATCAGTTTTAACATATTTGAAAATTTATCAACTACCAAACATTTGATAATCTTTGATTTTATCAAGAGAGATTTCTTTTAGTATCTGTATACATCTTTTTTTTCATGTTATGTATATGTTATTTTTTTCTCCTAAGGTTTTTAATTGTTCTAGTAGTATATTCAAGGGGATATGTATTAAGGAGTTAAAAGAGAAAAGTGTCTATAGAATTTGCTATTATGTATCATCAGCTTGAGATACTGTGTTTACTTTTCTGATTAGAAAATTAGTAATGCCCATTTCAGAGAATTTAGCAAGGAAAGAGTAGAAATAAAAATTTCTACTTTTAATACTTTTGTGAGTTATCACTCTTAACATATTAATATTTCCATTTCCTTCTGCTTATAAATAAACGTGTAAGAGGTAACTACAGTTTTGCTGAACAGTCATTTTTATAAATATATGCCTGAAATATTACAAGTGTTTTAACAGTTCCATGATATCCTATTACTAATTTTTTCACTTATTTATTAAATATATTTGAGTGCCTACAATAAACAGGAAATATGTTTTTGTTAATAGGGAATCCTGAAGACAATAGGCCAAACTCTCATGCAGCTTGTATTTCATTACAAGGAGACAAATAATAATACAAAATATCAGGTAATTTCAAGTGTGATGTCAGTCATAAAGAACAGTGAAAAAATGGGTAATGATAAAATAATGGCCATAATGAAAATGGGTAATATGATAGTAATTGGAATGTAATGGTTCTTAGGTAGTAAAAAGTTTGGTTGGAACTTGGTTATCAGGGTTGTGGCAAATGCATTTTGTTGTGACATTCTTTGAGCTTGTAAGCTTTTGCTTCTGATTTGAAAAGTTTGACTCTCAAGTGGAAATAGTTGTGCTGATCTTTGCACAACTGAATATATGGTACAGGAATTCAGATATATAGCATTAATTTAGTACCTATTTCTTGATAGATTTGTTACTCACAATTTCAAATTAAATAATGTTGAACTTCTTTATACTTAAATCATTACCTGAGTTTCTGCTTTCTTAACTCAGAGTTCTAGGATGAGAATTACTAAGTCAAAGATTATAAAATTTTGAAGATCTCAAAAATTATTTTTAAATTATTCCTTGTGTCACTTACACTTCCAATAGCAAGGTGGAAAGAACTCAACTCACTGAACCTGGGAGCGTTTCATTACGGTTAGCAGGCTACTTTGTTAGTAGGTAACAAAATTGAGCCAGGATTCACTGTGTCACAGCTATTAAATCCACAACAGTCTAAAAACATCATGAATTACATAGATGTAAGTATGCATATTTCCAAGTAAAATTTCACATGTGCTTATGAAATATTTACTGAATGAATGGAAATATTTTTTAAAACGAAAAGGGGAAATGAAGCCCCAATAGTTTATTTTTGCTTTTTAAAAGCTTCTGCACAGTGAAGGAGATAACGAACAAAACTAAAAGGCAGCCTATGGAATGGGAAAAGATATTTGCAAATGACATACCTGATAAAGGGTTATATCAAAAATATATAAAGACCTTACAAAACTCAATACCCAAATAATAATCCAATTAAAATGGGCAGAAGACATGAATAGACATTTTTCCAAAGAGGACATCCAGATGGCCAACAGACACATGAAAATATGCTTACTATCTCATCTTCAGGGTAATGCAAACCAAAAACACAGATATCACGTGACACCTATCAGAATGGCTAAAATAAAAAACACAAGAAACAACATGTGTTGGCAACCAAGTGGAGAAAAAGCAACCCTTTTGCACTATTGATGGGAATGCAAACTGGGTAGCCACTCTGGAAAACAGTATGGAGGTTCCTAAAAATGTTAAAAATAGAAGTACCTACCCTAGGATCCAGCAATTGCACTAGGTACCTACCCAAAGAATACAAACATACATGTCCCTCCGTGTTTACAGGAGCATCATCGACAACAGCCAAATTATGGAAACAGCCCGGTCACCCAGAAAGTTGTGAATGGATAAAGAAGTGGTGTGTATATATATACAATGGAATATTATTCAGCCATGAAAAGAATGAAATCTTGCCATTTGCAATAACATAGATGGAGCTAGGGAGTATTATGCTAAGTGAAATAGGTCAGAGAAAGACAAGGACCATATGATTTCACTCTTAGGTGGAATTTAAGAAACGAAACAAACCAACAAAGGCGTTAAACAAGAGAGATGAAGGCAAACCCAGAAACAGACTCTTGCCTATAGAGAACAAACTGACGGTTACCAGAGGAGAGATAAGGTGGGAGGATGGGTCAAATAGGTGATGAGGATTAACCAGCACACTTGCTGAGATGAGCACTGGGTGCTGTACGGAAATGTTGAATCACAATATTGTACACCTGAAACTATTTTTTTTAACTTTGTTTTTTTGAGAGTGAGAGAGAGTGAGTGGAGGAGGGGCAGAGAGACAGCTGTCAGCACAGAGCTCAACCCGGGGCGGGAACTCACAAACCATGAGATCATGACTTTAGCTGAAGTCAGATGCTTAACCAACTGAGCCACCCAGGTGCCCCCACCTGAAACTGTACGACACTGTATGTTAACTAACTGGAATTTAAATAAAACTTGAAGAAAAGAGAGGAGAACACAAGTTTGGGGCTCAAACAGCACTCATTTTTCCTGTATTTTAATTTTTGAATTATATGTAAGACATTCAGCAATTCTAAAAGAAAGAGCCCTCAGATATTTTAATTGCTCAGACCTGTGAATATTCCTACCCTATCAATAAAAGAAAAAATTAATTTCTCTATCCACTTTATAGGTAATAACACACAATTTTTATAATCTGTTAGGGTACTGAGCATTGTTCATAAATTGGAAATACTACATTCTCTGATTTTAAGATACCCTTTGACCTTGACAAATAGAAATTACAAAGAATGTTTGCTTTAAGTAGGTGGTATATGACAATCAGAAGTAGGCCGTGAGCAAAGGACAATGCACTGAAAGCTTTTGGTTGCTTTGTACAAAAATACTTCAGAAAAAACACTTAGAATTCCATGGGCACATCACATCTGTGGTTGTCACAGGGAAGATCACTTTGCTATTGTGTTAGGTGGGAGACAAAGTTCCTAACAAAAATTCTTTCAAAATTAAAATATCAACGTTCAATACATGAATATAGATATGACAATTCTATCACTGAGTTTGTTCTTATGAATTAATAGAGAAAATAAATAGCTATCAAGTTGGGCATTAGTCATCACTTTTCCTTCAGATATCAGAAGCAGAAGAAAATTAATGATATTTAACAAATCTGAGTTAACCTGTTTTTCACTCTTTTCGTTTTATTTTTTTCACTCTTCTGTTTTAAGTTCTATAAGCAATCAGCAAAATAATATATCCGTTCATCATCAGCTGATTTCTGGGTAAGAGAATTAAAGAGATGCCTTCTAAACAAAAAGCAGTGGCAGAATGAATAATGTCCATTTCAAAAATGTTATTTTTAACTTCTGTAATAAAAAATGAATCAACGAAACATGCGTATACCTACTGCCTTTCATATTTTAAAAATGCATGTCAGAAAAAGCAAATAAAAAAACAGTTTCAAAGTGCTACCTTCCAAAAAGAATCAGATTGAATTTCACTGGAAAATTCTATCAAACATTCCAAAGCAGTTAATTCTCATGCCAGTTAAATCGTTACAAAGATTAAGAAGTACTGGAAAACATTCCACATTTTTCTTATGAAAGAAGACGTTGATATTAAACCCAATCAAGATTGTCATTTCAGTTTAGAAGGATGTTAAAGATATACTGGCATAAGAGATACACAATAAAAAAAGTACAGATCAGTCCTGTTTAATCATGAGTAAAATAACTGCAGAAGAATCTAAAATCACGTTAAAAAATACATCATGTTCAAGTAGGATTTATTCCAAAAACTGGATGATTTAATACAGGGTTTCCATTAATTTAATTCATACCATAGACCTGAAGCTTTTTAAAAGTCCACTATTTATTAACAAAGCACCAATAAAATAAAAAATATGGTGACTTTCCAAGGTGCCTGGGTGGCTCAGTCAGTGGACATTGGACTTCAGCTCAGCTCATGATCTCACAGCTCCTGAGTTCGAGCCCCTAATCGGGCTCTGTGCTGACAACTCAGAGCCTGGAACCTGCTTCAGATTCTGTGTCTCCTCCTCTCTTGCCCCTGAACCACTCACATTCTGTCTCTGTCTCTCTCTAAAAAAAATAGATTATATTATCTATTATATATTATATTATAATCTTTTCCTTGAAAAGATGAAAGGAAACACCAGTTTTTGACTATAACAATCAAACTTTGTGAAGACATTTTCCACACTTGGTAAAATAAATTTACCATGGTCCCAATAAAATAGCCAGGACTTGGATTCATTATGAAGGTCATATGGAAAACAAACAAACATGACTAGACTAGGAAACCATAAAAAAGATCAACAAGGCAAAGTAGGATTTTGGCCCTACCAGATATTAAAATAAAGAAAAAAAAACTTTCTCATAAAAACAATGCTATTTGTACATGAATACTCAGAAAGATCCTGGCACCAAAGAGTAAAATTGGACCCCAGTGCATATGAAAGTATAGTATATGATAAATTAAGTCACAGGGGAAAAATAGAGTTTTCAATCAATGTTTTAAAAAGTAACCCTAGGGGAGCCTGGGTGGCTCAGTCGGTTGGGCGTCTGACTTTGGCTCAGGTCATGATCTCACGGTTCATGAGTTGGAGCCGTGCATGGGGCTCTGTGCTGACAGCTCAGAGCCTGGAGCCTGCTTCAGATTGTGTCTCTCTCTCTCTACTCTCCCCCACTCATGCTCTCTCTCTCAAAAGTAAATAAACATTAAAAAAAAAAAGTTTAAAAAGTAACCCAATAGTCACTAAAAAAACCCACTAAAATTGAACCTGTGTATCATTACTTTCCCTAGGATAAATTCCAAATCAGTCAGAAATATAAATGCTTAAAAATAAATTCTCCAACTACAAAAAGAAAATATCTACTATCATAAGTTGGAGTTGGAAAGCTACATATTATGTCTCAAAATTCAGAAGTAATGAAAGATCAATGAATTTCACAATTAAAAAAAACCTAGACATAGAAACACAAATACACTGAAGTTTAATACCTGTGTCCATTCTTTCTCTTCCTCTCCCTTCCCTCCCTTCCTGTCCTTCCTATCATTTGTCTTTATTTATGTTTTATCTACTTCTTTAAGTAAATTCTAGCAGAAAAAAATGACAAATAACTTAAAAATACAGTTGACAGAAAAAATAGAGTAAATGCCTTTAAATTTAGGAAAAATGCTCGGACACACCCCCCTAATAAAAAGAATTCCAAATTAATGAAGACCCATATTTAAAATATTTTCTCACTTTGTAGTTCATAAAAATCCCGCCAAATTTTGACAAAACACTCTAGTGCCTGGTGGAAAAAGCTATTCTCATAGTTTACTGGTATAGATGCGCAAAATGTTACAAAATTTATTGGGGAAACTGACACCACCACAAAACGCTGGACACCATTTTCATTTTGGCTTAGGAAATCCACTGCTAGGCATCCAACCTAAATGTAGCTCTCTGTAAATGGGGGGGCGGGGGGGGGGAGGAGGGAAGACGCTAATGTTGTCCACTGCAGCACTGGTTACACCAAAAATTTAAAACAGTACAAATATTCAAATTAAGGGACTATTTAATTTCTTTAAATGGTACATCAACATGAAGGAGTACCATGGAACTGTACAAAAAAATGGAGGAGAATGTTGGGTTTCTCACATCTGAGTGGGAGTCAACGTGAGTGTAGAGTTACAAGCAAAACTTTTCTAAGTATACTCTTACATAATTTTGACTTTTAAAGACTAAGAGAATATTTTACACATTCAAAAAATTTAGGAAGAATTTTCTAACATCTAAAATTGAATAGCACTGAGAAAATCAATCCCAGTTCCATGTCCAATTATTAACAACCAAATAGAACGAAGAAGAGGCCTTTTATGTGACATTACAATTACATCCGTGTGTGTGTGTATGTGCGCGCGCGTGTGTGTGCGCGTGCAGAGAGGGAGAGGTAACGAAAACAGCAAAATATTAATTCTTCTTCTTCTATGTATGGTTTATGACGTTCACTGTGTTATTCATTCATGTTGCCTGTCTGATCGCAAGTTTATATAGGAAATAGTTTAAACAATAAAACAAAGTGGTCTCAGATCTATTTCTTTCAAGCCTTTTAATAAACTGTGTGTTGCTGAAATATGTTACTCAATACAGCTCAGTTTGACTTCCTAATTTTATGTAAAGAATTGCACCAGGTGAAAGGTGCTACTCAATCTGAGGTCAACAATTGCTTACAACACAGATTGTGGTGCTTAAATGAGAAATACTTCAGAAATACTTACATTGGAAACTATCTCCATATTCATATAGTTCCTTTGAGATATTTATTTGCCATGAATTCAATTTGAGGATCCTACACTAAGAAAACCAGGGTTATAGAGATTAAATTTCCTCTAGAATAATGACCACTTTCCCCGGAAGACCATCTGATTAATTAAGGCTTGAGAAATATCTCTACTAGGTACATTTGAAGTCAGGGAGAGAAGTAGCATATTTTGAATTTACGTTTAATATACGCCCTGCTATTTACATATTATAGTTTTAGTATTCTCAAGTTCCCAGAATATGATCATTAGGTGATGAGAAACAAACAAACAAAAAATGTGAGAGGATAGGGATCTGTGGGATTAGAAATGGTAAATATACATCCATTGGCAATAGTGACATTCTGACGGGAAGAAAGTAGAAAATAAAAAGTAAATTTAATTAGTGGACATTAGTTTAAGGTCATATACTATAGAGGTAAATAGTACATATATTTAAAAGGCTCCCAAGAATACCTTTTCTTAAACAACAATTAACAGAATCGCCTGAGTGGCTCAGTTGGTTGAACACTGGACTCGATTTTGGCTCATGTCCTGATCACAGAGTCATGGGATTGAGCCCCATGCTGAGCTACATGCTTAAGATATTCTCTCTCTCCCTCTGCCCCTCTCCCCTACTCATCCTTGCTCTCTAAAAATGAAAATAAACTTAGAAAACACTACATAAAAGTGATTATAACATATCCCTATAATACTTAATATTGACATCAAGAATATTCACCTTTATTTCCAATTAAAAAAAAGTAATTGAATTTTAAAACTTGTGTTTCCTAGCATCTCCTAAACTAGTCCCTCTCATTTTTCCTTTTACAGAAAATTAATTACAAACATCCAAACTTGGAAAACTAAGATTTCTAGATAACCTGTTAGTAGACATATCCAGAAAATCATGATAGAAGAAATACAGCTAGTTAATGCATACTGGCATATTTTTTCTTAAAACTACAAAAGAAACACAAATTAAGGTACCAATATTATTTTTTTTTAATTTAAATTCAAGTTAGTTAACATAGATTATAGTTCTAGTTGCAAATATTCTCATATCTGTGCTAGTGACAGTGAAAAGATCTTAGGGGCGCCTGGGTGGCTTGGTTGGTTAAGCGTCCGACTTCGGCTCAGGTCATGATCTCACAGTCTGTGAGTTCGAGCCCTGCGTCGGGCTCTGTGCTGACAGCTCAGAGCCTGGAGCCTGTTTCAGATTCTGTGTCTCCCTCTCTCTCTGCCCCTCCCCTGTTCAAGCTCTGTCTCTGTCTCAAAAATAAATAAACGTTTAAAAAAAAAAAAGAAAAGATCTTAAAGAAAGCACTCTATTTTGACAACAATGAAGTGAAATAGGGCTTTCTAGAATCAGGTAGGAGAAGAATATGATGCAACATTTCTAGAGAGTGATACGTAAAACAAGTATTCCTAATGTTCACATTCATTGAACTGGTAATTCTAGTTCTAGGAGATTAGTCTAAGACAAATTAACTAAGACTATTGTCTATTTCCTTTTTTTTTTTAAAAAAAACAATTAGAAGTTGCAACCAGGGTTATTTATGGGAATAAAATGTAGAAACTGGAAAAAAGCTCAAAAATAAGGCACTGGATATATTTTGTCTATGAGAAGTCATCAGTGAATTCAATAGTTTCAGGGTACAAAGCCATTATAAAAATCAGTTTGTTTTAACATGCTAACAACAAAATATCTAAGAAAGAAATAAGAAAAACAATCCCACCTATAGTAGCATCAAACAAAATAAAATGCTTACGAATAAATGTAAGTAAGGAGGTGGAATATCTGTGCCCTAAAAACGATAATACTCTGATGAAAGAAAGTGAAGATGACACAAATGGAAAGATATTCTATGTTCATGGGTCAGAATAATTAATATTGTTAAAATGTCCACACTACACAAAGATTATAAAAAGAGACAGAGGCATTATTTAATAATAAAGGGGACAATCCAACAAGAAGATCTAACAATTATAAACATTCACGCACCCCACATGAAGCACCAAGATGTATAAAACAATTAATAATAAACATAAAAGAACTCATTGATAATAACAATTATAATAGGGGACTTTCACACCTCACTTACATCAATGGACAGATGATCTAAACAGAAAATAAATAAGCAAACAATGGCTTTGAATGACACACTGGACCAGATGGACTTAACAGATATATTCAGAACTAAATATATTCAGAATTAGATATATTCCATCCTAAAACTGCAGAATACACATTCTTTTCAAGTGCACATGGATCATTCTCCAGAATAGGTCACATATTAAGTAACAAAACAGGTTTCAATAAATACCCAAAGACTAAAATCATACAATGTGCCTTTTCTCACCACAATGCTATGAGACTAGAAGTCAACCACAAGGAAAAATTTGGAAGGACACAAATAGATGGATGCTAACAACATGCTACTAAACAATGAATGTGTGAACCATGAAGTCAAAGAACAAGTTTAAAAAAAAATACATGCAAACATGAAAAATGAAAACATAGGGTCCAAAAGCTTTGGGATGCAGCAAAAGTGTTCCTAACAGGGAAATATGTAACAATAGAGGCCTACCCCAACCAACAACAGTAACAAAAATCTGAAATAAATAAGCTAACCTTTCACCTAAAGGAACTAGAAAAAGAAAAACAAAGCCTAAAGCCAGCAGAAGAATAAAGATTAGAACAGAAACAAATGAGGTAGAAACTAAAAAAACGAAAGAAAAAACACAGTTGAATAGATCAATGAACCCAGGAACTGGTTCTGTATAAAAAACCAAAAAACAAAACAACAACAACAAAAAAAAACAGAATAAAAAAAATAATAAAAGTGATAAAACTCTGGCCAGACTTATCAAAAAGAAAAAAAAGACCCAAATAAATAAAATCACAAATTAGGATAAATAACAACCAAAACTACAGGAATACAAACAATTATAAGAGAATATTATGAAAAACTGTATGCCAACAAATTGGACAACCTAGAAAAAATGGACAAATTCCTAGGTACAAACTACCGAAACTGAAAGTGGAAGAAATAGAAAATTTGAAGAGATTGATAACTGGCAAATAAGTTGAATGAGTAATCAAAAAATTCCCAACAAACCAAAGTCCAGGGCTAGATGGTGTCCCACAATTCTACCAAACATTTAACAGAGTTAACACCTATTCTTCTCAAACTGTTCCAAAAAGTAGAAAAGGAAAACTTCCAAATTCATTGTATGAGGCCAGCATTACCCTGATACCAAAACCAGATAAAGACTGCACTGAAAAACAGAACTATAGGCCAATATCCCTGATGAACATTGATACAAAAATTCTCAATAAAATACTAGCAAGCTAAAGCCAATAATACATTAAAAAAATAATTCACCAGTATCAAGTGGGATTTATTCCTGGGATGCAAAAGTTGTTCAAATCAATCAACGTGGTACACTGCTCTTGAATTCTAAACGTAAAAATATCCTTCAAAACTACAGACAAAAAACTTCACATAATGAAAAAAGAATTTAAGAATTTGACATCAGCATAAGTGCACTAAATAATAATTATTAAGTGTGTTTATTAAGCAAAATAAAAATAATTCTAGATGGGAGGTTGGAAGTTCATGAAACAATAGAGAACAATGTCTAAATGTAGATAGATACAGAATGATAATTAACCTTGTGGGATTTAAAATATTGAAAACTAAAAGACATGATATACAAACAACAATAGAACAGTGTCAAAATGGCAGGAGGGAAGTATAAAGGTATTGAGAGCAACTTCTTTATCTAGAAAATACAGTATCAAGTCATATTTTATAGTCTGCATGTTTTATAGTCTGTAGAGTAACCACTAAAATAATAGTAACAGAAATGTTAATATCAAGTTAGTAGAGCAGGAAAATGAAAACTAGTAGTTCATCAAAAAGAAGGCAACTAAATACAGTATCTATCTATCTACCTATAAAGAGAGAGAGAGGGATAAGATAAAGGAGAAACAGTAATAGCAAAATGGTACATTTATTGTTAAATATGTCAGTAATCACATTAAATTTAAGCTAGCTTTGCCATTAATTTATTGAAAAATAGTGGAAAAGTGCTTGTTATCTGACAGTCTAGTGGATGACTGCCTAATGCAGATAGGTACAAATTCTGGTGTTAAGTTATGCCATACGCATCGCAAAAGATTTAAAAAATCCCTTAAAGAGACCTCATTATGCATACAGATGTGTTTTTTTTTCCACTCTAAACTGTTTTTGAAAGACTTATGAGAAACATTTTAAATAACACATGACAGCAGTGTTTTATATAACACACCATCCTTAACTCAAACTATGTTTTACTTTCACCCCTGTCTCCTTCCCAAAATGTTCTGAGAGTTTTAATCTCTCTCAATTTAATCCACATGTGCTCCATTTCTCAACTCTACTAATAAAATGCATCCGATGTACTTCTTTTTGCTTGGTATTTTTAAGTTATTAAATAGCCTTATGTAGAAAAATAAATACCAATGTTCAGGATCCACCTCAAACGAATTACATAAAAATCTGTAGTGCTGGAATTATAGCTTTGGCATTTTTAATGCTTATATACTAAGAAGTGGCATAAGACACCCTTCCATAATGTGGGAAATGTATATTTTCAACCTTTATTTATTTTTGGGACAGAGAGAGACAGAGCATGAACGGGCGAGGGGCAGAGAGAGAGGGAGACACAGAATCGGAAACAGGCTCCAGGCTCCGAGCCATCAGCCCAGAGCCCGACGCGGGGCTCGAACTCCCGGACCGCGAGATCGTGACCTGGCTGAAGTCGGAAGCTTAACCGACTGCGCCACCCAGGCGCCCCGGAAATGTATATTTTCAAGTAGAGAATGGGTTAATACTTTTGTAAACATTCACTAAGCTGTATACTCAAGGGGCTATGCAGTTTATGTTATTTTTTTTAATTTTAAATTTTATTTTTTGAGAGACACAGCATGAGTTGGGGAGGGCAGAGAGAGAGGGAGACACAGAATCCAAAGCGGGCTCCAGGCTCTGTGCTGTCTGTGGGGCTCGAACCCTTGAACCATGAGATCATGATCTGAGGCAAAGTCAGATGCTCAGCTGACTGATCCACCCAGGAGCCTTTTATGTAAGTTTCAATGCAATATAACTTTTTGAAAATCAAAACTTCCCCAAATTATTCTAATGCATAGGTGTATTTTAAAACCACTAAAGACCAAAAATAAAAAGGTGGTGGCGGAAGATACACTGAAAACAAAATTGTGTCATGAATGTAGATAAGAATTTAAAAAAGATATGAAAATATATAATGCATTCTGTAATGTAGCATTAGAATTGGGGGAATGATTAAAATTAAATATAAAGAAGAAAGAAATATGGGGAGTAATTAAGTAAGAATCATAGATCAGAACAGAGAACTGGGATGGGAAAATATAATTGTTGCTCAGAAAACTGGGTAGAAAGTGACTACCCTTGGAGTAAGAGGAGGTTAGTTTCCACTGAGTTTTAAAGATCCCCAAAACACGCATGCTCAAAAGATGTATGGAGAGTTAATAGTGACATGTGAGTGTCGGTAATTGAGTTTGAAGATAGAGATTTGGAAATTTTCAAATTTCAAATGGATAATTTCTCCCAAATCATTGGTGTTGCAAGAGATTAGCAGATATTTTAGGACAAAACCCTTGGCTACTACAATCAATGGCCTGGAAAAGTAGAGGATTGAATCAAAGAACACAAGCAACGTGAAGAGGGAAGAAAATCAGGAACCTAAGATGCACAGAGCTAAAGATGCAAATGGTTTCACTGGAAGAAATTAATTTCTGGTATCAAGAGATGGTGAGAGATACAAAAGGAAAACAATTAGAAGAGACCAGTGAATTTTTCCAGACGAATGTCACATAGAAAGTTTGTGTGTGTGTGTGTGATGTAAAAATAGAACAAGCCAGATTGAAAAGGGTTATGAAAGAAATCACAAGACAAGGAATCTGTTCTGCATGGGAACATTAATTACATAAATTAGGTATTATGCATTTTAGAAACGAAGCAAATTAATAAATATAGAAAGTAATAATAAGTATAGGAAGAGTTGAAGACCAGTGGACCCTTATAGAACTTTTATAATCACATGCTAAATACATTTTGCATATACTATATAATATATCCCATAGTAATTGCTTAATATGTATTAATAATTAATTTGAATGTTGGACATCAACATTAGTGTTATTGGGTGTGTGCTTATTTTGTGCAGCAGAAAAGATGAAAATTATTACTATGGACAAAGTATTTTGCTCAGAAAACCTTAAATTTAAGAGAGAACTTTGGGCAAAGTTGCTAATATTTTGCAAATAGAGCTTTATTTTTATAAGCTTTCACTAGTAGGAGCACGCTGATCATCCTGATAGTCCAATTTCTACTTCCTCCTGAGTAATTCATTCTACACATAGAATCATGGTGCTGGGAGCTTTAATGAACTGCCTTTGAAACTACTACCGGTTATAAAGGAATTGCAAGGCCCAGGAGCTTCCAAGCAGAGATTTCTAAAGAGGCACACTGTCAAAGTTAGAATTTTTGTCAGCAAAGAGATTTTTCACATTGGCGAGCGATGACGAATTAACATCTAACCCCTCTCCCTTTCAAAAACCACTGCTTTAATTTGGTTTTATGGAATTAAGGAACCACTAAATATTTCTTGAGGAAGTCTCGATATGTCATATCTTGTTTATCCTACATCTATAAAATCCAGATTTCCTGTGTCTAGCAATTCTTAGGTATTGGGTCTGATCTATAAAAGAAAACAAGTGTGTGTGTGTGTGTGTGTGTGTGTGTGTGTGTGTGTATGTATGTGTTTGCATGTGTATGTTTTCAAGTCATTTAAGAGATTTTTGAACGTGTTACTTCCCAACTGAAACAACTCACACTACTGTTTATATCCTCAGAGATGCATTGACATCAAAGGGAACTAAAGTAAAAAGAGGTAGGGTTAATTACCATTTTAAAAACAAAATTACATTTCAACTCAGTAGTGTACTCTGATCAACCAAGATCTTCCAGTATTCTCAAATCCCAAATAAGAAAGCAAGCAGATGGAAATTAGTGATTTACCAAATTTCTCATAGAAAATTAACACAGCAATATTCTGTTATTTTTGGTCTTCCGTTATTTTTTTCTTGGATGGTGTATCTGTGTATGTGTACTTACTTATATTTACTGTTTTACTGAGCTCTAATTGACATACAATATAGTATAGATTTAAGGCGTACAACGCATGTGATTCACTTACGTACTGCAAAATTACTACCACCAAAACATTAGTTTTGAGTGATGTTTGAGTGATACTGATATTGCATATGATATTTGTCTGTCACTGACATATTACACTTGCTTAATACATACTAGATCCATACATGTCATTGCAAATGGCAAGATTTCATTCTTTTTGATGGCTGAGTAATATTCCAGTGTGTGTGTGTGTGTGTGTGTGTGTGTGTGTGTGTGTGTGTGTGTGTGTTTCTGTTATTAATTTATATATTTGGTTAATTTCAAGTTAGGGGCATACATATTTACAATTGCTACCTTCTAGTTAGAGAGTCCCCTTTATTATGATATAGTGCCCTTCTTTATCTTGTTACAGTTTGTGGTTTGAAGTTTAGTTTGTCTGATTTAAGTCTGATGTAACAGATCTTCAGCTTATCTTATGTGGCTTCCTTTTTAAGTTAGGGACTTCTTTTGTCTTGCTGCTGTTGGAATTTTTTCTTTACCACTAGATTTTGGAAATTTAACTATAATATATTTTGGTGTTGTCCTGCTTTTGTTGGTTTTGATGAGTTGTCTGTTCCTGGATTTGGATGTATGTTTCCGTCCTCAGATTAGGGAAGTTTTCAACTATTATTTCCTCAAATAAACCTTCTGCCCCCTTTTCTCTTTCCTTCTTCTTCTGGGATTCCTATGATATAAAATATTATTACTTTTGATGGAGTCACTGAGTTCCCTAAGTCTACTCTCATAATCCATAATTCTTCTTTCTTTTGTTAAGCTTCATTATTTTCCACAATTCTGTCTTCTGTTCCACTTGTTGCCTCGCTTCTTCCATCCTTGTGGTCATTACATCCAGTCAGTTTCAAATCTCAGATATTGCATTTTTCATTTCTGCCTGATTGGTTTTTATTTAGCTCTTTCGTCTCTGCAGTAAAATTCTCCCTTGCATCTTCCATGCTTTTCCCAAGCCCAGCAAGTATTCTCATGATTGTCATTTTCACTTCTCCATCAGGCATATTACTTATATTTGTTTCAATTAGATCTCTGGCTACGACCTTTCCTTGTTCTTTGAGATGAATTCTTCCATTTGGCAGTATTGACCTTGGCCAGAGCCTGGCGAGTTTTAATGAAGCGTGCTCTGGTCTGCTTGTTAAATGATACATGATGCTACTTTCACTGGAACTGAAACTTTCCAGAATTCTCTGTTTGGAAGATGTTGTACGTGTAAAGGTTTCTACTGGTCTTCTGGGGAAAGGGCCCGCTGTACTGGTCCTTAAACACACTTACCCAAGAAAAGCTGTACCATCAGAGGACAGGAGGACAGGACTTGGTGTAACCAGGTTAGGCAGCCAATGTTGGTGCTGTGCTGGTTACTCAAGTTCATGTATGCGGAGGGACGGGGGGAGAAAATGGCAATAGCTGGCTTCTTTGTCCCATGAGAGGGGACTCTGTGCTTGCTGCTCTCTGGGGAGGACTCCCAGAAGAGCACGTACTTTCCCCTTGGGTGTCCTGGTTGTTTCTGAGGTTGCTGTTTTCACCAGTTTGCCTCCGGGTTCCTTGCCTGCCCGGGGCAGTGCAGTAAACTTTGGGCTCTATCCCAGCCAAGCCTACTGACTTTTAAAACTCCAAATTTCATGGGCACCTGGGTGGCTTAGTCGGTTAGGTGTCTGACTTCAGTTCAGGTCATGATCTCATGGTTTGTGAGTTCAGGCCTCACGTGGGGCTCTGTGCTGACAGCTCAGAGCCTGGAGCCTGCTTCAGATTCTGTGTCTCCCTCTCTCTCTCTGCTCCTCCCCCTCTCGTGCTCCGTCTCACTCTCTCTCAAAAAATAAACAGTAAGAAAAATTTTTTAAAGTACAACTCCAAACTTTAGGAACCTCATGTGTGGAGAACTGTGCTGGTCTTCTGGGGGACAGTTTGCCATGCTGGGACTGATGCAGGTTGGATGAAAAGGGCACAGCACAGGAACATAGGATTTGGAGCCAAAGCAGGCTGAATCGCCAGTGTCTGATTTAGCCACTCTCAGCAGGTGTCTCTGTGCCTCTGCTGAGGAGTGGGGGAAGGAAATGACACCCACCTGCTCTTTTGTCCCCTGAGAGTGGACTCTGCAAACATCACCTCTCACAAATGAGCTCCAAGAAGAGCAAATAGTCTCTCCCTGTGTGCCTCAGCCCATCCTTGGATTGTGCCATCTGCCCCCTGGGTTGCTCCCCTGCCTTCTCTCCAGGGGTAGGGCAGCATCCTCAGCGCTCTATCCCAGCCAAGCCACGGACCCCAAAAACTCCAGTCTTTGTACCCCGCTGGTTACAAAACCTTATGAAAACCAGCCTCTCTGGTTTCCTCGGCCAATGGCTTTGGGGAAGTTTTCTCCTTGTGTGATCCCCTGTTCATTCCACTCTCTCTCACCTTTCTCTGCAATCAGGGCTCCCTCCCTTTCACAGCACCCATGGTCTGTTTCTCTCTCATACCACGTCTCTGTACTTCCACCTTCTTCATCGTGGCCTCTTCTCTCCCTCTCATTGTGCAGTTTGTTCTGTCAGTCCTCAGGTCGATTTCTTGGGCATTCAGAACGATGTGACGTTTACCTAGCTGTGGACAAGGCAAGCTTAGGATCCTCCTCCTACACCACCACCTTAGCTCTAGCTCTGCCTCTCCCAAACAGACTCTTAAATAGAGACAGCAAACTGCTGATTGCCAGAGGGGAGGCGGGTGAAGGTACACGCGAAATAGAAAAAAAAAAAAAGGAATCAAGAGGTACAAACTTCCAGTTATGAAATAAATATGTCATGGAGATGAAGAGTGTAGTACATATAGTCCATAATGTAATAATGTTTTCCAGCATCAGATGGTGACTACACTTACCTTGGTGAGCACTGTGTCTTGTGCAGAACTGTCACGTCAATATGTTGTACACGTGAGTCTAACCTGGTATGCCAACTATACCTCCGTTAAAAAAACAACAACCCTAATCTGCCATTGTTGGAAGAAAGAAAATCACCGCTTGAGATTTTTTAATTCTCCTCACTTTCTCCACAGTTTCTTCGTAAAATTGCAGATAAGAGTACTGTGCAAGGAAAGGATGATAGCGTTAATCCAAAGCCAAGCTTATTAGATATTAAGGAATAATTTATGTGAGATAGAGTCTATGATGCTAGAGACTGCATTGTCTCCGACTTTCGGTTGTAGGATGAGAGAAAACATCCAAAGTGATCAAGATCCTCGGCCTTTTGTTTTATCATAAATATTGGGATTCAGGGTACAGCTAAATTTGAGGGCCAAGAAAACATTTTATGTTCCCACAATGATATTTCAGTTTTAGGTGTAATGTAACAATATTTTTTTAGTGTATAGGTTTTTTAATGACAAAAGTGTCCAGCTTATAAATTGGAAGTTATCCCTCAATAATGGTAGATACTAGTTTAAAGCCCATCAGGGAGCTTTTAAGCGCTGAGACACAAGAAATTCAATTTATTTTTTGTTGGCACTCAAATTTACATGTAGTTATTTTGCATTCCTTCCAAAAGAACAGCATTAGAAATGCTGTCTCCCAGGGACAGGACATGGTAACTTAGATTATCAGTGTCTCATGTGGATTCCCTGCTCCAAGAAAGGTGAAGTGATCAGTACCACTTCTCCCACTTCTCCCATGATTTCTCTTCCAACTTTTTGGCTGTATTCTGGGATTTAAAAGCTCAGGAATAAAAACGATCCACTAGTGTTCGGGTGCATATGAATCCAGTCTTAAATATAGGTCTGGAAGTGAGGATGGTAAATGTCAGAAGTAGCTGATGCATTTTAGATCCACTGATGAAGGTCAAGATAAAAACATGGTCAGTGCAGATATGAATGCCCATATCTAATACTCAGAACTTTAAGAAAATCATTAAGAGGACCAGTTTATAGTGAAAAAAATAAATTAAGGCAAAATTATGTATGGAAAAGTTTATCCAATAACAATGGCTGTTTGAATCAAACGGCAAAACATTATAAGCATTTGCCATCTACTTTATTTTTTGTAAATAATAAACATAATAGTTATTACTGGTCTTATGTTAATATTAATAAAGAGGCTGAGGGTATATAATGGAGTAGGGTGAAATTCTTCCTTTTATTTATTTTTTTTTCAACGTTTATTTATTTTTGGGACAGAGAGAGAGCATGAACGGGGGAGGGGCAGAGAGAGAGGGAGACACAGAATCGGAAACAGGCTCCAGGCTCTGAGCCATCAGCCCAGAGCCCGACACGGGGCTCGAACTCACGGACCGTGAGATCGTGATCTGGCTGAAGTCGGACGCTTAACCGACTGCGCCACCCAGGCGCCCCTGAAATTCTTCTTTTTAATGTGCTTTAATATCAGTAAAAGATAATGAATTTGAGAGCTTAAGGTAAAACTATACATTGCAAACTACTTTTTTGTTGTTTGGTTGGTTTTCGTTTTGTTCTGCTGGTACAAAGTAGCAATGCTTGAATTGCCTTTTCTTTAAATTGTTTTAGAAGGTTAATAGGAAAGCTGACATTGTAAGCAGAGATGGGAGTATTACTTAGAAATTTGTAATCAACACTGAGAGAAGTCATTCAAATTAACCTGACTAAACTAGCAAATTCCTACCAGCCCCCAATCCAAAAGAGGAAACAAAATCTGTATCTAGATCAACTCTCAATTCCTGTGTCATTTATCATCATGTTGGATTATTTATTACTCTGTGGTGTTTGCAACTTCAGTTGTTTTTTTTTTTTCTGATAGTGTCTTTGTAACCCCTTACTGTTCATATAGCCTCCATCTGGTTGAATGATTATGTAAAATTAGATATCCTGATGTAATGGACTGGTATTCAACATTAAATACAAGGTTTCCTGCAAGATATATAATAACATGAGATAATTTTTGTTTCCTGTTGGTAAGCAACATTTTTATTTATAATATGGCATCTGAGATCTATACTGCCTATCTTATATGCATTGCAACCATTTATTCAATAAATGCATATCTGTAAAACTTTCCACCAATATTTTTATTTTATGAGGGAATACTGCAGGTGATTTTTAATTTGTTTGTAATTTTTTCTTCTCAAACACTTTGTACAAGGTTAGAGTTGTTTTTTTTTTTTAATTTTTTTTCAACGTTTATTTATTTTTGGGACAGAGAGAGACAGAGCATGAACGGGGGAGGGGCAGAGAGAGAGGGAGACACAGAATCGGAAACAGGCTCCAAGCTCTGAGCCCTCAGCCCAGAGCCCGACGCGGGGCTCGAACTCACGGACCGCGAGATCGTGACCTGGCTGAAGTCGGACGCTTAACCGACTGCGCCACCCAGGCGCCCCTAGAGTTGTTTTTAAAATTAAGAGAAGTGGTTGGGAATGGGTGAGAAGTGTAATTGGTGTACATTTTATTAGAAATACTACTTTAATACCTCTATTAAAATAAATTTGAAAGAAAATTTAAAACAAAGACTATAACAGAATTACCTAACTTCTGCATTTCCTTTTATTTCTCTCTCTCTCTCTCTCTCTCTCTCTCTCTCTCTCTCTCTCTTCCATTTATGCAGGTGCACAAATATAAGATAGAAACCTCTAAGTTGCACTATTGTTGAGAGGTAGGGAAAAATAAGTCCCTCATTTTTAAAATTGTTAAATTTTGATTTTTTGAGAGAGAAGGAGAGCAAGAGGGGGAGAGGGGCAAAGGGAGAGAGAGAAAGAGAGAGAGAGAATCTTAAGCAGGCTCCACACTCAGTGGAGAGCCCCATGCAGGGCTCAATCCCACAACTGTGAGATCATGACCCGAGCTGAAATCAAGAGTCCAAACACTCAACTGACTGAGCGACCCAGGTGCCCCCACCGGTCCCTCATCTAATGTATTGGTTAGTAGCAACATCTCCGTCACTGAAATGTGCCTCATTCATTTTGTCTGCCTTTCCTTCAGTGATTTAGTGACAACCCTGTTCAGTTATCAACCTCTTTTTCATACCCTTGCAGCTTTTACTCAAATAAAGCAAAATGGTCTGTATTAAGCGAATAAATCAACTTAGAAAAAAGAGATATCAAGCTATTTTTCTACATATCTGAAATAACGCAGACATTATAGACATTTTCTGAATCAAATAAGGTACTGGTGGTGATTGGAAATCTCAAGAAGAGTAAGAATTTCATTGAGCCAGGTGTTGTGTTCAGGGCCCGCGATACAAAGACGATTGGAGTGATCGGTGTTTATTGAAGCTCACTCATCTGAAGGATTTTTTTCGTTTGTTTACATAAGCCCCAGCATGGTACAAAGAGATGTGTGTGGAGGTTGTCCTCTGCCAGATCACTGAAGCATGAGCTGCCCTTTGCCTCTGTTTCAGATCCTCCTGTCCCGTCTGACTTTGAACTCTTAATAGCTCTGCATGCCCCTGCTTGCATATCAAACACCAAAGACAATCATAGCTATTAGCAGAAAGGGGACTCTCAGAATGCTATTCTTTGTAAGTGTGACAACTGTGTGGCCCGTGTGTAATGCTACCATTGAGTTAGAGTCCTTTCAAGATTCAACTGCCAAGGTAAAGGATTAGGACACTTCTTACTGGGGCATAGCAGTTTCAAAGTGTCACATTTCTTTAAGCTACCCATGACAGTTGGCTACCTGGTGTGTAGAGATAGGGTCCACACAAATAGACCCACGTCAAGCACACTTAACTGCCTGCCTTCATGGAAATGAAGCATAATAGAATTCTTGCCTGGTCTTTTGTGACTATTGCTTTTGTGGAAGTATTTCAATCGGGGTAGGTACCAACAGGTATAGAGTTTCCGTTTGAATACCCTGAGTGCGAAATTTATAATACCTTTTTATTTGGAGAGAGATTTCTTGGCCTAATTTGTCCAGCAAGGATATTTCCCACTTGCTTTCCCTTTCTAAATAGGAAGATCCCATTGTTGGAGGAAATGGATGTTAATTAATCATATTCTACTGAGCTTTTTATGGTGTAGCTCCTTTTTATTTGAAAAGTATAATTGGGGTTGAGGTAGGGCAAGAGTGAACATTGAAAATAAAGCATATTATTTACGACAGTACTGAATACTTATGCAAACCATCTTAAAGTTTTAGTCTGTTTTCTGCTGGTAACATTCTATGGCTGATTAAGGCTGTCAGAACAACATTCAAATTAAATTCAGTGGGAGGTCATTCAGTCATCAAGAAGTATGTTCAGTCAGCGATCTCCCAGCTCTGCTGTGAAAGGCCAGGGTGCTAATGAGAAGTTTGGCAATATTGCTTTATTTTTCCATATCAATGTTCAATGAATGTATGTATATGTTTGGTTTTAATCATGTAAGTATTAAGTCAGAGCCTTAAATTATCCTTTAACAAGTAGACAAAGAATCCAGGAAAAAAGGCAAGACTTACTACTACTCTCTAAAATACAAAAGTTAAAATAATTTAACATAAAGGATAATTAAGTTCCCATAAAACCATTTACTAAAGTTCCCACATCATTATAAACATAATTATAATTAGGGGCACCTGGGTGGCTTAGTCGGTTAAGGGTCTGACTTCAGCTCAGGCCACCATCTTGTGGTCCGTGAGTTCCAGCCCGGCGTCGGGCTCTGGGCTGATGGCTCAGAGCCTGGAGCCTGCTTCTGATTCTGTGTCTCCCTCTCTCTCTGCCCCTCCCCCGTTCATGCTCTGTCTCTCTCTCTGTCTCAAAAATAAATAAATGTTAAAAAAAATTTAAAAAAGCATAATTATAATTATTAATAAATATTTTATTTTTTCCTTAAAAGTTAAAGGAGTCTCTGTTGTTTTCCATGACATCTTTATTCACTGTGATTAACTGCCTTGAAATTCTCACAAATGAATTCAAATATTTAAAGGGCTTTCATATAATAGGAATTGTTCTTATAATGTATGGAATCTAGTACTTGCATTAGCACACTGCAAAGCAGTGGGTGTTCCGTACATATTTGTTTGAAACTAGCAAACAGTGGATTTTCTATCTATGATGCATGGAAATAGGACTACTTAAAGAGGAGATAGGTTGACCCCAGGAAACAGAGTACGTATTGAGAAATTTTGGGTCAATTACAGCTCAGGACTTTTATCAGATATCCAATACATTGTTGATATAGATGACTTCAGAAGTCTCCTCCATCACTGAAAATTCTAAACACACACGTGCATGCACACATGCACACACACACACACACACAGGTTAAATAATTTGTTTACGAAGTTATCTAAGTTTATCGTATCAATTTACTTTTTTTCCCCTGGCACTCTTAAAGTTCAACCAGAATACATTTCCCTTCTTTCTTACTCTTCCTTTTGTTTAACAGTGCTTATATATATGTGTACTTCCTTAATAAAAATCTGCAGGATGTTTAGAATCTTAGGTCTTTTTTGGGATTGTCAAGTCACAATTTTCAAACTCTTAAAATGCCTATTTTTTTCCTATAACTGGCAAGTGGTTCCTTTCAAATTTCCACGTTGAACTTTTACCCTTAGAACTTGCTTTTTTGTTCTGTTTTCAGAACTGGCCATATGTAAGACTCTATATCCATCTCCCAGTGCCCCTATGGATATATCCAGATTACTTCTTAAACTTACTCTCTTGATGGCTTTCTGCAACACGTATTTCACCTGAAATTAATGACTCTGGTGGTTATATTATGGGTAAACAAAAATCTGTTCGTGTCAGCTCATAAATGAAGAAGTGATAGAATTAGGAAAATCACCATTTTTACATCCCCCAGTATAAAAATTGATTCAGGCAAGAAGTTTCAGAAGGATGTGGGAAATACAACATTTGCACAGTATTAAAGCATAACACAACAGATTACTTACGTTTTGCCAAAGGAAAATTCTGCCTTATAATGGAAAGCATTGGCAGTGACTACTTTACTCATGGCTTCAGTTATAGGGAGACACCAGATTTACTCCTCACGTGATTACAATAAGAAGTATGTAAGAATATCTAAAAATTATTCTTATAAAAAATGCTTAACCTAAATCTAATGAAACGTCTAAACTCCTATCTACATTTAAGCAAATACAAGGGACAGAGGAATAAACTAAAGGATACCATGAAGAAACACTTAGCCAATTCCAGAGTTTGGGACACTGTAAAAGACAATGGCCTTGTACATTTCACAATGTCAAAGTAAAAAAAAAAAGGTACGAAGAGCTTTCCTCAGGTAAAAATAATAAAATCTGCATGAAATACCCAAATTAATAACCTGGAGTTTCTACAGCCTGAACAAAGTCGCAGATTTTGGAGAGGAATTAAGACATGGAAAATGGACCAGCTTGTGGTGGGTTATCTATTTGTGTGGATTAAAATGAGGGTAAACTATGATTCATAATGGTCTGGAGTGGCAGAGGCTATGATAGAAATTCCACTATGCTTCTGGCATGAGAATTTAGAGAAGAATTTATGGTGGTCACATCTTGAGAGGGTTGGAAATTCTGGAAATATGAAAGCCCAATGATGGAGGCCTCCATGGTTCTGTGTGTAATGACTACCACAGTCTTTTCCTGACATCTGAGCCATGCAAGTGTGGGCAAAATCAAAGTAAGGCACCTGAAGGGGCACCTGGGTGGCTCAGTTGGTTAAGCGTCGGACTTCAGCTCAGGTCATGATCTCCTCGTTTGTGAGTTTGAGCCCTGCATCAGGCTCTGTGCTGACAGCTCAGAGCCTGGAGCCTACTTCAGATTCCGTGTCTCCCCCTTACTGTGCCCCTCCCCAGCATGTGCTCTCTCTGTCTCTCTCAAAAATACACATTAAAAAAAAAATTTAAAAAAAGTAAGGCACCTCAAGCCAAATGAAGTGAACAGAGATTTGAGCTGCTGCCCAAAAGACAGAGCTTGAAATTAGAGTCTAACCAACTCAGAGTTAAGAGTCTCCATAATATAAATTTTATAGTATCCAAGAACATTTTAAATTATAAGAATAACTAGAGACATAGGACATATGACTGTATGTCCTCTGATAAGTCAAGCAGGTATATTGTAATTCCCAAAGCAACAATTAAAAATATGTAATTGTAACTAAATATCTAAGAGATAAATCAAACTGGGATTCTAAAATTATTTACATAATCACAAGGCAGGAAAGAGGAATACGGAATAACAACAGAGAAGAAAAACAGAAATAAATAATAACATCACAGATCTAAGTCTAACGCTCTTGATAATCATATTAAAGTCAAAATGACTAAAAACTTCACAAAGAAGGCAGAGAGTACAGAAGTGAAGAATGCAGAACCCAATTACATGCTACAGGTTCCAAATAAATGGATGGCAGAGACATCAAGAGTAAGCTTGAAAAGTCTCGAACGTTATACTATTATCAGATGAAATAGACTTCAGGATAAGGAGCATATTTGAGACCAAATTGTACATTTCATAATGATTAAAGAGTAGGTCCATAGGGAAGACATGACATCACATAATGTGTATATAGATAATAAGGGAATTTCAAGATATATGAAGCAAAAGTTGAGACAAGGAAAGAAAACAAAGACCTTTCCACAACCAGAGTAGATACATTTAACACATTTATTTCATCACCTGATGGAAAACTATAAACATTAAAACTATAGGTGATTGGAAAAATTGTATCACCCATATTGATTTAATTGTTATTTATACATTGCTATATCCAACAACTATATTATTTTTAATTGCATGCAGAATATTTGCCAACTTAGGCAATATGCTGAACCAAAAAAAATCAAGGAATTTAAAAATATTTAAATTATATAATATATGTTGTATTTTCATAACAGAATTATAGATTTAAAAAAACCCTAAGATACCAAAGAAAACCATAAGTATCTCAAAATTAAAGAAATGCTAAACAGGGGCACCTGAGTGGCGCAGTCGGTTAAGCGTCGGACTTCAGCCAGGTCACGATCTCGCAGTCCGTGAGTTCAAGCCCGGCGTTGGGCTCTGGGCTGAGGGCTCAGAGCCTGGAGCCTGTTTCCGATTCTGTGTCTCCCTCTCTCTCTGCCCCTCCCCCGTTCATGCTCTGTCTCTCTCTGTCCCCAAAATAAATAAACGTTGAAAAAAAAAAAAGAAATGCTAAACAACTCATAGGTCAAAGAAGAAACCACAAGACAAATTAGAAAATATTTCCAACTGAATGATGAGGAAAATACAACTTATCAAAATTTGTGGGTGGGATAGTAATGCTTAGAACTATGTAACTTTATTTTTTTTTCAACGTTTATTTATTTTGGGGACAGAGAGAGACAGAGCATGAACGGGGGAGGGGCAGAGAGAGAGGGAGACAGAATCGGAAACAGACTCCAGGCTCTGAGCCATCAGCCCAGAGCCTGACTCGGGGCTCGAACTCACCGACCGCGAGATGGTGACCTGGCTGAAGTCGGACGCTTAACCGACTGCGCCACCCAGGCGCCCCTGAACTATGTAACTTTAAATTATCATATACAAGATAAGAAATGGATCACTGTTGAAGTTTCTCTCTAATGGAGCTAGAAAAGCAAAGCAAAGTGAATTCACTTCAAGTAAAAGGAAGTAAATGATGGTGATAAGAGCAGGAATGGATGGAAGAGAACAAAGGCAAACCAGATGGGTAATTAACAAAGCCAAGAGCCTGTTTATTAAAAAACATCAATGAAATTGATGAAACTCCAGACAGAGTGAAAAAGAAAGAAGTACAAATTACTAATATCAGGAATTAAAAAGATTATCACTACAGATTCCATAACCATTAAAATAATAATATATTAATGTTATTAGCCATTTCATGCCACCAAATGAAGTGATGAAAAGGAAAACTTGAGTGAAAATCTACAACTTAATGAAAGTGACATAATTAAATGAAAAACAGATACCTTTATGTCTATTTAACAGCTTGAAATTTTAATTTAAAAATCTCAGAATACCAGAGTCAGATATTTCAGTAATTCTGAGACATTCAAAGAAGACAGCTCAGCCTCTTACAAATTCTTTCAAATGAAGTCAGCATTACCTCAATACTAATGTGATAAAGATATTACAAAAAAGTAAAATTATGGGTCAAGATTATTTATGAACACAGATCCCTCAAATACTAAACAAAAATATTATCAAATTGAATTCAAAAACATGTAACAAGCATGTAACAACATAACTTCTTTTACAATAGCATGAAACAAAAGATTTGGGGATTCATAAAAAATGCAAAACTTTTGAAATAAATCTAGTTATTTTTTTCTGAACAAAGTTAAAGAAGCCTAGATAAAAGTTAGAAATACTATGTTCATGGATTTAAAGACTTACTACTTTAAACTATCCCTTCTCACCAAATTGATGTATGTAGATTCAACAAAATACCAAAAAAGATCTCAGCATGCATTCTAAGAAGGGTATTGATAAACTATTTCTGAAATTTTTTGGTAAACTATAAAAAACAAAACAATGGTCAAGAAGGGGGAAGTTAGGGTACTTATAACATTGATTTTAAGATTTACTATAAACTGACAGTTTTTGTAGCTTCTTATAAAGTTAAACGTACACCAACCGTATCCCCCAACCTTTCCACTCCAAGAGATTTCTAGGAGAAATAAAAATGTGCATGCACAAAAATATTTGTTTATAAATGTTCACAGCAGCTTTATTCACAGTAGCCCCAAATAGGAAATTACTTTAATTCCCCAAAAAGGGAAAATGAGCCAAAAAACCCTCACAAACACACACACACACACACACACATACATGTTATATCATTAAATTATTACTGAGCAATTAAAAGGTAACTAATTACTTATACATCTAGTACTGTAGAAAAATCTCAAAATCATTCTTTTTAAGAAAGTCACATGTAAAATATACTTATTGTAGGATTCCATTTATATGAAATTCTAGAAAAAGCAAACTAATCTACAGTGACAGAAGCAGACTGTTGTCTGGATCTGGGAGCAGAGGGAGGGAACAGCTGCTGAATAATGACGGAAAATTTTTAAGCATGATGAAAGTATTCTGGATACTGATTGTGGCTTTATTTCCATATATTTATTTATCCAAAGACAATGATTTGTACACTTAAGATAGATGCAGTTTATTGTACCATGACTTAAAAAACAAAAGCAAATATAATTAGCCTAATTAAAAAAGTACATTTCATTTTGGTGTAAGCTATGTTTTGTTATGCTTTACTAAATCTGAATTCATAAAACCCTAATGATATATGCTTTTTACACTTAGTAGTAGTTAGGTATTAACACACTTGTTGAGTATATAAGTAAATGTCTAAGTACTATAGTCACTTTGTTTTTTTTAACCAATGGGATGAAATTAGTGTGTGTGTGTGTGTGTGTGTGTGTGTGTATGTGCGTTCTAAACTGTGGTAGAGACATCTGTAAGTCTCTTGCTTTTAAATCGCTTGCAGTATTAAAATGTTTCAATACTGACAGGAGGAAGACCTGATATGATATACCTATTTTGTTTAAGGCTATAATTTGTTTGTTTTTTTAAAATCTATGACAAATCACAAATCTTGTTTTATGAAAAAATGTTGATGTCATGGAAAAATAAGTGGAGGAGGGGTGATGTTCTATGTTTGAAAAAAGACTAATGAGACCTAACAACCAGATACAAATACTTTACTGGAATATGTAGGTAATCTTTGCATGTTGCGTGTTAATATTAAAAAAAGTTATATGTTTTTTCAATTTATTTTGGGAGAGACAGTGTGAGAGGGGGAGGGGCAGAGACAGAGGGAGACGCAGAATCGGAAACAGGCTCCAGGCTCTCAGCTGTCAGCATAGAGCTCAACGCAGGGCTCGAACCCCCAAACCGTGAGATCATGACCTGAACCGAAATAGCACACTTAACCAACTGAGCCACCCAGGCGCCCGTTAGTTAGTATTTTTAAGGCTGATACTGATACTGTGGCTATAGAAAGGGGAAAAACCCTTATTGTTAAGACCTGTGAGCTCAAGTTCTACAGGTAGATATCATGACTTCATAACTTGTTTTCAAATAGTTCAGGAGAAAGAAGGAGAGAACTATTGTAACATTTGGACTATAATTACATTTTGTGAAAGGTATTCAGTGTTTCCTACTTGTTCAATTTCTATATATTTGAACATTTTCATAAAAACACTAGAAGAAAAAAAAATCTCTTTTTACTCTGAAGACAAATAAAAGATCATTAACTCAAGAAATGGACTCCCAAGAAGTAAAAAGTGGACTCTCAGTTAAGACTGACCTTTCACTGGCTGAATAAATTAATTTTTCTAGTAACAATCATCACTTTTTAAGGAGTTGAAGTCAGCTATTAGTGAGGTATGGAAAAAAAAACTGTTAAAATGCTATGGTTCACCATGGATACACTATCATCTAGCTACTAAGTACCATGAACCAGAATATTTTTATGTGGATGATAACATTTCAAAGTTGAAAAAAAAATAATAGCAGAAACAAGAAAAATTATATTCACTTTACACATTTTTACTCAACTACATAGGCTTGTGAGCCTTAAATGCCTGTACATCTATCAGAAGGTATTTGAAAATTTTATTTCCAAACCAGTGTCTTTAAAAAAAAAGACAAAATCAGAAATAAGGCTGACAAACCCTAACCCCAAAATCTCCAAAAAAACATTATCATGTAACATAACTGCTTGGTTGTTTCTACCAAGTTATCAAAAGTGAAGTGCTTGAAAATAAAATTGTTTTTAATGATATTTCGTACATGTTTTTCAAATGGTCACAATAATCTCTCCCATCCCCATTCCTATCATCAGAAAGTGGGGTCTATGTTCCCTCCTTTGAATCTGAGCGAGTTTGTGGCTACTGCAGACACAATGCTTTGTGACCTCCTTTTGTGTCCCCAGTAGAGCCACCTCACCTGATCCCACTGAAGCAGAGACAATCTGTTATGCCGTGACCTGACCAAATTGTAGATTTGTGAGCAAAGTAAGTGGATGTTGTTGTCTTAAGCTTCTAAGTTTTCGGGTAGCTTGTTATGCAGCAATACATAACTGAACCTATTGCCGAGAAAGAATTTAATCAAATATTAATTAGAACAAAAAGTACCTTCACAAATACCACTGCTCCTGTAGTTATATATCTTATTATGGAATGCCATGAGTAATGCCATTTTCTTTTCCTGGCAGGTGCCATAAGAGATGGCAAGATCTATTATTCGTGATACCCGTGTGCACATAGGTAGGGTAATTTGTGTTGTAAAGAACCTTCTATGAAAGGGTCATGAAATGTCGTACTTACAAAGTAGGAAACAGTGGCTGAGTCATTTGCTCATATGTGGTCAAAAGGAGCCATTTTTGTGACTTTCGCAGAGCCTATTTAGAAGCTCCAATTACATAAACATAGGAAAGGGGCAACTGGGTGGCTCAGTCTGTTAAGCGTCTGACTTCGCCTCAGTTCATGATCTCGCAGTTTGCGAGTTCGAGCCCCAGTTCGGGCTCTGTGCTGTGCTGACAGTTCAGAGCCTGGAGCCTGCTTTGGATTCTGTGTCTCCCTTTCTCTCTCTGCCCCTCCCCTGCTCATGCTCTGTCTTTCTCAGTCTCAAAAATAAATAAACGTTAAACAAAATTATTTGAAAAAAACTACGAAAGCTCTTCCTAAACTCTAAGGAGCCATACAAATAACATTTTCTATTAAAATCAAGATCACTGAAATGTTGCTATTAATCTTTGTTTTTATTCTGGTCTTTAAAAGTCAAGGCTGAGAGAACTGAAGAGTCTAAATGAATTAGGTGTAGACTACAGCAAGGTCTTGGGTTGTTTACAGGCAGGTACAAAAGATTTTGCTTTTTCATTTTAAGCGAAATTACTTTTTGAAACCTTTATATGCTACCTTGGCTATATCCTGAGAATAAAAAGCTAGGAGGTCAAAGGGGACTCTGAATTCTGCTGTGATCAATTTAATCCTGCCTTCAGAATTCTAAACAACGTTCTTTTTGTGTCTTAAAAACATTCATGATCATGGGATAATGTTCATTTATATATTATTAATACTCTCAGTGTACTTCATTTCCCAAAAGAGTTGTCAAAGAGCGAACTTGTTAGTAAAAAAAAAAAAAAAAAAAAACAAAAAACCTTGCTTCTAAAAATAGGTATTATCTTTCAGAAAATCCACACAGTTCATAGATTTTCCAAATGGAAAGAGAAACAGCCTTTAACTGCATAAGATAATGAATATTATAAATATTTTAATATTGTTGAAGATACTTGATTGCTACCCCAGTTAGGTAATTTTTGTTCCCGTTTGGAAATGTAGGATATTTTTTCATTATATATTTTCTTATTTAGCATATTTCAGGAATGTCAAATGCAGAACATGTGGCTATTTTAATATAGTTCCACTCTTTTTCCGGGATGACGTTCAAGCAGCAGACTTATCAGAAATGGGCATGCTTCAGATGACAATGCATATGTACAAAAAATGTGCAACTCTGCACTTTACTCTGGATTTTTCAAGTGGGTATCTGAAGGGCATTTATTATTTTGGTGACCTGAAATTCTGAAGATACAAGTCAGCTCAAATTGACAATCTTTTAAACTTGGTAGGAATTAAACAATCCATTTACTCATTTATTTATTCTTTTATATATTCGCTAATTCAGGCATACTATATTTTACTATCTATTCTTCTGTGCCAGTTGCTAAGTGAAATCCTTAGGCTATAAAGATGTTCATGATTAAACTCTGCCTCAAAGAGCTTGCAATATTGATGGAGAGACAGTTGTGACTACACCAGGAGGCATTAGACCATTTGTTTGCCTGGCCTGGCTGCCATCAGAATCAGCAGTCCGTTTCTCTCTGAAGTGACTGGCTTTCCTATTCCTAAAATATGTGGGTCTCAGCCTAGAGAGTCAACACCAAAGTTTTCCTAACTCATGACTTTCTAAATATCCCTATAAATGATCATATGACCTGAAAACTTTAACAAAACACAATTCTGTGGCTTTAGGTGTGTAAGGTACCTGATCTCCGTTATGAGCTATGCATGTTTGTGTAACAGCTTTACCTTATATGTTAGATCTTTTTTAAACTAGCAGCCTACTTCCCCTTTACTGCTATTGTATACTCTTCCCTATCTGTCTACAAAATACACATATACAGTTGTTTTCCTTATATGTAAATATTTTCATGCATGTAACTTTTCATGGAAATAGGGGATTCTGTGCTTAATCACAGAGTGAAACAAGGAAATTTTCACTTCGCATTCACTTCACAGGCAGTCTTCGAAAATCTCGAGATACATTTATTTTAATTTTGTATATTTTCTTTGATTCCAAACATCATCTTTTTGGAAAGTCAGTATTACGTGTAAAACACGTGGGCTATTAAGTGGTAATGTACATCTCGCATGTGGAAATGTATCCACCTGTAACAAACAGCTTAAACTAAAAGGGTATTTATTGACTCACATAACTGAAAATCCAGGGAAGGGGCTGTTTTCAGATGAAGCTTGATTCAGGGCGGAACGCTATTATCTTTCTTCTATGTATTGACTTGAAGGAGGAGAGTGAAATTTGGTAATTCTTTTGAACTAATCAAGGGCTGCATCTGGAGCTGAACAGACTTAGCCTACCCAAAACTATAAGGATTGAGAGGAGACAGGTGGGTTTTTTTTGTTTGCCTTATCAGGAAAAGTGTGATTGTTGGATACGGGCAGGCAAAAGTGCCCTCTCCTGATTGTGTACCAGTGACAGCATCCCCTACTTGTTTTTCTAGTAAGTCAGTGTGATAACAGACCAAATCAATGGAACAATAAATTCAACCCTAAATATAGATGAGAACAACCACCGAAATTTTCTAGAATCGTGCAGTCCACTTATATGTAAATCATGAATGGAAATGACACTTTGTAACAAGCATTCTTTCTGCTACTGTTCAAGCCTCTGGATCACTTCACATGGACTGGCACTGAGGGAAGTAAAAATATTTAAAAAAACAACAAACAACAAAAAACAATTTGGAACTTTTCATAATATTCTGTAGAGGAAGGTACAGGAGAACATCTCAGCTAATGTATGAAAATCTCTTGCAGGTCAAATATCCTCCAGCATATGTCTGAGTTAATTGATACATTTTCTATCAGAGAAGGCTAAAAAAAAAAACAAACAAAAAAACAAAAACAAACCAACAAACAAATATCATCACTTCCTTCTACCTGTGTTGATACTAAAGTTAACGAGTATTTGTCTAAGGTATGATTCTTGGTAGGTAGGTCATGTTTCTAGAAAGAAAAAAAAGACCCTATGGCTCTCTTTTAAATTTTGAATTGCATCCCAGGGTTCTTTGTGAACAAGGATTTTTTTTTAATGTTTATGTATTTTGAGGTGGGGGATGTGCAGAGACAGAGGGAGAGAATCCCAAGTGTGTTCCAGGCTGCGAGTCCAATGAGGGGCTTGATCTCACGAACTATAAGATCATGACCAGAGCAGAGATCAAGAGTCTGATGCCTAACTGACTAAGCAACCTAGGTGACCTGAGAGCAAGGATCTTTAATACTTTCTGAATTTCCCAACCTCCAGGGGATCTCTTGCATATTGGAAGTCATTAGAGTTTGCCAATTTTAGAGACCTAACTATGCCAGATAGTATGTAATCACAGAATTCCAAGATTCAAAAAGAATTTTTGAATTAGCAAATTGTTGCAGGCCTTTCATTTACTTAAATATTTACTAAGTAAATGGGTCTTTCATCGGGCCCATGTTTTCATGGAGCTTACATGCTCTAGAAAGACAGGCAGAAGGTAAATCCAGAAAAGAGACAAATACACAAACTATAAATTAGGGTGATGTTACAGAGATCAACTGGATAGGAAATACTAATTTAGAATAGGTGTAATGAAATGCTTCCCCTAGCAGGTGACATCTGAGTCAGGAGTTGAATAATGAAAATAGCCAACCATGTACAACATGAGAATTAAAGATCCTGGAATATAGGTCACAATAAATAAATATGCTCGGTGATTAGGCAAGATACAGTCTAAGCTTTTACATAGGTATCAACATGGTTTATTTGAAAACTTGCTTCAGGAAACAAATATTCTAGTTCCAACATTCTAGGGTCTTTTAAAATGTGGCATTATAATAAAATGACTTAAATAAACATCAATGTGGCAAAGCTGATGCTGTTATTGGCAAAGTAGAGAACTAGTTTCTTAGCTGTACTAGGAACAGAAATTTATTGCTTTTTATTTATTGTCACAATGTAAAATTTATTTATCCAAACTCTGGTCTAGGTCTCTGATAAGATTAGGTTGATATGTCTCAATCAGTGTCTCCTTCTTACCAAGAAGCAACTTCTCTCTCGAATGCCTGTATCAATTTGACAGTTTTCTCTACTTCAGATATTCCAAAAAAGCTTTGGCTGTCTTAGTAAGTTTCAGAAGCCTTGAGGTATATAATTTAGAGTGGTTTAAAAGCAATGCATTCATTTCCCCTTTAACTTACTCTGACTGCCAATATTATTTGCACTTAGCCTGACTCTACACATAATGGAAGAGATTACTTGGCTGATAAGTTTAAGTTAGAACAAGGACGTCTGCGTTTCCAATGGCAAAGTCCAGATAATTCTCATCAGTCCACTGATAATTAATTTTTGAAACGTTAAGAGATATTTTGGCATTTGCTTTTGTGGTATTATGTCTGGGCAATCAGGGATTTGATTACCTTTTCTTAATATGCTAAAACCTCCAATAACCTAAAATAGCAAACTGGAAAAATTCAGAGAAGCACTATAGTTCAACAGTGATTAGATGCAGTCACATAAAAACACTGACAATTTTCTTTTTTTTTTTAAACACAATTTTCTCTTGAAAAATTGTGGTTATTTAAAATTACACAAAGAGTTTTTATATTAAACCATAAAGCTAATGATAAATGTAAATTAGAAGATGATGTAACTGTCTCTACTATAACTTTAATTCGTTTCATTTCATTAGGTTCTGAAATATTGGATTAGCCCATTTTTTTATTTTTTGAAAAAATATTTCTTTATTTTGAGCTAGAGAGACAGCACAAGCAAGGCAGAGGGAGAGAGAGAGAATCCCAAGCAGGCTCCATGCACAGAGCCAGGTGAGAGGCTTGATCTCAGGAACTATGAGATCATGACCTGAGCTGAAATCAAGAGTTGGGTTCATCCAGGCACCTCAGGATTAGCCCATTTTATAGAAGAAACAGATTCATAGGTTGCACAAGGTCATTATAGTAGGCTTAAGTCTTTGGGTAGACCAAGGATATCTAGGTACTAATCTCTGTTAGAAGAAGTGTATGAACCAGAAAACAAGTCATCCCTTGGAACCTCCAGAGAGGTATAGGCCTGCTGACACCTTGATTTTGGCTAATGAAATCGATTTCAGATTTCAAATCTGTAAGAGACTGTGCATTGTTCTACCACAAAGTTGGTGGTAATTTGCTAAAGCAGCCGCAGGAAACTAATGCAATCGTAAAGTTGAACTGGTGAATCCTAAATAAGAAACGATCTCTTCCCCCCATTTTCTTTCTCACGTGTCACCTTGTTATGTTGCTTTCTACAGAAGACTTTATAATGGCAAACACAGAACAAATGACTAAACTCTTCATGTGAACTTCATGTGAACTCTTACATTCATGAGAACGCCTCAGTTTGTAGATACGGTAAGGAAACCTATGTTAAAATATTGGCTTCTTCACTTAAAATTGGGTTATTTATAAAGTGTGCTGAAAGGTGAAACCCAAGCCTTGGAAAATTGTTGACATTACTTATCTTCTCAGATATATCTCCCTTAGGAGGAACTTAGAGGATAAAGACTTCTTGTCAGATAGGCATGATTTGCAACCTATTCAATTCCTTTCGAATACACTATAGTCAAGCATTTTGTGTATAAAGTAAGTTTAGTGACATAATCTAGTCTAGGTCTCTGATAAGATTAGGCTGATGTGTCTCAATTAGTGTTTGGCTTGAATAATCACTGGGTGTCCCAATCCAACCAATAATCACTGCTGTGTTGTGTTTTTGGAATAGACAAAAGTTGTGAAGAATGGCATATTCTATTTGCTACTGTGAAAAATATAAGAAAGATAGTAAACTCAAGAGGACAGCTAAAGGAATACAGTACACATTGCTTATAAATTGAATTAGGCAATTTATCAAGTTACTGACTGCTAATTTGGATCTGAGTCAAAAATGAGAAGATGTCTTTTTGTTTCTGGAAAAGTGGGTGCCAAAACAACACAGAACCCCACATGTAGAAAAAAGATCTATTTACGGGTAGATTCCAGAGTAGAACAAGTAAAAAGGGATTCAAAGGTGAAGAACTGTGGTAAGATTGGGTATCTGGGTGGAGTGAACAAAAAAGAAATGGGATTTTGGAATCAAAGGCATAGAGGTGAGTGACAGATGTGGGGAATTTGAAACTAAGAGCTCATTAAGGGCAAAGACTATATCTTATTATTTAAAATATATATATTTCTGTGCCTGCAATGTGCCAAGAACTTGTCAAAGTAAAAATTTAAGCTGAGTAGTCTGAAATGAAACAGCATCATTTCTGAATGAGTGGCAATGGTTAAGGTTGAGCAAACAATGTGAGGTGGTTCAATTCCTTCGGTTTCAGGTCAAGTTCGGTCCCAGAAACTGAGGTCAAAGTGAGCCTGAGGTGGTCCTCAAGAGTACTATCCTAATGTGAAAAGCAAGTTGCATTTCCAAAGGTTAGGAACCTGGCTGGCTCAGAAGCACTTTGCTGTTTCATTGCACAAAGAAATGGTAAAGGAGTTAAAACTGTACTGCCTACATGGGCAGTCCAATTTTATATGGCAAATGTAAGACTCGAGGTCTTTTCATACTTCTTCAAAAGTGGTAAAGCTGAGACTTGATGTGGTTTATAAACTGTCAGACAAGGGGAAATGGCATGAGGTAAGGTTAAAGAGCTAGACAAGGGCCAAATTGTTTTGGGCTCTGTAGACCATGGTAAAGAGCCTGGACATTATTCTAAGTACAAATGGGAGTCATTGGAAAATTTGATGTAGCAGACGTACATCACATGACCACATTCTTAGAGGTAAGTTTGGTGATCCTATGATCACCAATGAATTAGAGAAGCAAGAGGAATCAGAGGAACCTCTGAGCAGGCCATCTCAGTATTTTAAATGGAAAATGATGTTGAAGGTGGTGGGTGTAGAGTTAAAGAGAAAAAAAATTCAAATATTTTCTTAATTTTTTTTAAAGTTTATTTTTGGAGAGAGTATGCAAACATGAGCAGGGGAGGGGCAAAGGGAGAGGGAGAGACAGAATCCCAAGCAGGCTTTGTGCTGTCAGAACAGAGCCCGAAGCAGGGCTCAATCCCACCAACTATGAGATCATGACCTGAGCTGATATCAAGAGTTGGATGCTCAACCAACCCCTAGGATATATTTTCTAAATTGAGGCACAAGAATTTGCCACTGACAGGTAATGTATATGGGTTCGTATGAATATGGTTGGCAATGAGCAGAAGAAATTCAAATTAAAATAATTGGGTGGCATGTCTAGGAATTCACTGACATGAGAAAGATTAGTAGAGAAACAGGATTATTAACCTGATTGGTTGATTTCTGGTGGGAAAAGAGGAAGGAAAATCAAGGGGCTGTTTTTTTGAGTTTGTCTTGCTTGTGAGACATTTCAGTGGAAATCAAGAATCAATGAGATATAATGCGATAGTTCAGTAAGATAAGTATTTGGGAATCATTATCTCACATATGCTATTTAAAGACATGTGAATTTATAAGATAAACAAAGGAGAGGATATTGCAGAGAAGAAAATATAGGCCAGCTAGAAATCCTAAAGAATTCATCTGAGAAAGGGATAGTACATACAAACTGAGAAAGAAAAATAGGGGGGGAAAAGAAGAGTGAGACATCATGAAAATTGAGGAAAGAAGTATTTTAGGAAGTATTCATTGGTCAAGTGTAGAGCATGATGAAAGGTGGCCTAAAGTGAGTACTGAAAAATGTCCACTGGAATACTCCAAAGGAAGGTTCTTAATCATGTTGATCAATGAAGTTTCAATGGAATATGGACTTTGCAAGTGAATGTGAAATACTGGAAAAATAAATATATGATATTGTTGAGGAGTTGTGCTTAGATGGGGAGTATAGAAATTTAGTGACTAATGGAAAAACATACATCTATTGAGGGAGAATGTGTTTTCAAGATGGGAGATATTTTTTAACTTTATTAATTTATTATGAGAGAGAGAGAGCGAGCGAGCATGAGTAGTGGAAGGTCAGAGAGAGACAGAGAGAGAGAGAGAATCCCACGATCAAGGTACAGAGCCTGACGTGGGGCTCAAGCTCATGAACCGTAGGATCATAATCTGAGATGAAACCAAGACTCAGATGCTTGACCCACTAAACCACCCAGGTGCCCCCAAGATGGGAGATATTATAACATGTTTATTATGTGCTAATGGAACAAATTAGTAGAGAGGGAAAAATTGATGATGTGGGGAAAAAAACCATGTAAATGGCAGAGTAAACCACTGAGAAAGCAGGAGTGATATAAGGAAGAAAGAGAGAAAGAAAGAAAGAAAGAAAGAAAGAAAGAAAGAAAGAAAGAAAGAAAGAAAGAAAGAATTTACTATTACAGAGGAGAGGCATCAGAATCTAAGCAAACATGAGGATATTTTGTGATGGGAAGGTGAATCTTTCTTAATTGATTACTTCTATTTTTTAAATTTAGTTATCAAGAGGAATCATTAGCTGATCCAGAGAAGGGAGGAGAGGGCTATGAAAGGTTTATAGAGAACTTATCTGCTGAAATATCTAAAGCACCAAGAATAATGCTTTGCACATGGAAAACACTCATACTTGTGTGCTGAGGGAATGAAGGAATTAAGGGAGAAAACAAAAGAGAGAAAATTGTTATCTCAGGAAACAGAAAATCTGGCTTACAAGGGATACATAATAGGGTTGTGTAACAAACTGTACGTCCACTTTTACCTGTTCACTCCTTCCTGCAGATCTTGGATCCTAATTGCTCTGTACTAACAATGATATTGTCAATGCCCGGTTTTGGCAGTGGAATGCAACTGGGTTCTGGGCCAACAAAGTAAAAGAAGATTCTTCTAGAGGTTTCTGCTAAAAATATCTTTGCTTTTAAAGAAAGACACAGGTTAGGAAAAAATGCTTCTTTTCTGCCTGTAGACAGCACTATGTTGGAGGATAATACAGGGACCTAGATCAAAGTTCAAAAATGGCAGAGCTGAAGAATGAAGAGGACTCAGGCATGGGGCCAGCATTCAACCAGCACATAAGTACCCTGCTATCAGCCTCATAATCTGACCATTTAAAAGACCTGGAACGATGCAAACCAACAAAAAAACTTATTTGTTGAAAGAATGCACTGGTAAATTTGTCAACATGGTTTTGTGCTCAACAGGTACAGATGTTAACCCATAAACATTTGATATAAACCCATATTTATATGACCTTTCATGGTTAATGTAGGATAGCCAGATAAAATACAAGACACACACTTATGTTTGAATTTCATAAAAACAATGATGCCCTTCGCAATATTTGGGACATGCTCATAGAAAAATATGTTAATTCTCTGAAATTCCAACGGAGCTGAGCAACCTAAATTTTTGTTTGTTAAATCTGGCCATTTTAGACTAATCAGCCTGTCTGTAGCTTTTGTCCTTGGTTTCCTAACAGGAAATGGGATGGCATTCAAATGCTGTGAACTCTGGTTGTACCACAGAGGACACTGGAAGACAGGCATTGCTTTGGAGTACAGACAGCATTTCACCAGCAGTGCTTAAGTGAGAAAAGACAAATATAGTTTTATTTATATTTTAACATACAAAATTCTTTGCATATAGCAAAAAATGCAACAGATTTTGCACAAATCTGCACAAATAATACCATTACTGAGTAGTGCCAAGCATCCACCTCCTTTTTTCCTTTGATGTTTGGATTTGTGGTTCTAGAGGTATTTATTTATGCTTTAGTGCAGTATCGACATTTGCAGTTGATAGCTGGAGAATATTTGGCTATATTAAAAAATCTATATTATAGGTCCATTTATTTAATTTTAATTTTTTTTTTACATTTATTTTCGAGAAACAGAGTGAGACAAAGTGTGAATGGGGGAGGGACAGAGAGAGTAGGAGACACAGAACCCGAAGCAGGCGCCAGGCTCTGAGCAAGCGGTCAGCACAGAGCCTGATGCGGGGCACGAACCCATGAACTGTGAGATCATGACCTGAGCCGAAGTCGGAAACTACACCGACTGAGCCACCCAGGCGTCCCTTATAGGTCCATTTATAACACGAGTGGAGCAGGATGCTGATGCTTTATGTTGATCACTGGATATTCAACAAAACCTGAAACTCTAAGTGATTTTAATTCTTACAATGTAGTAGTAAAATTAATTTTACAAAAAAAAGTGAAGCACATAATTCTACTGACGTGTTTTTCTTTCTTTCTTCCTTTTCTTTTCTTCTTCCCTTCCTTTCTTTCTTCCCTTCTCTTCCCTTCATCTTGTTTTCAAGTTTCCCAAGCATAGTACTTAGCTAGTATCATTCTAGATGCATGGGGGAAAAATTAATTCATTACACCAAATAGATGCTTTAGGCATTAGGGCTCAATTCTCTTTTGTGACCCTAGGTGATAAAAGCTGAAGGGATATAGGTTTTCATTTAATAAACAGAAGAGCCCATTAGTCCTATTAGAGCTTGCTAGAAAATGCATCACAAATGGACTTTAACACTCACAAAAATCTACAGTCTAGATGCTCTGGTGTTTGAACAAAGCAGGTAAAGAATACACAATACTAACTACTGATTCTTTAGATTCTTTGAAAAAATATATACACATATAATTACATATTATTTACATATTTGGTGTAGAATATATATAGGAAAGTGGCAATAGAATTATATATTTGGATTGTGTTATTTTAGTTCCGACGGAACTGTCTTTTTTTCCTTTACAGTGCATATTTTGCTCGAGTTAACTCTTCCTGTATCTATGCCTTTGCAATATGACTTTGAAACTCCTCACATCAAGAAGAGTCTATTATCCTAACCTTTAAAACAGGGCTGGCCTTGGATTTGT